>NC_056734.1:334063103-334363103 GCF_019279795.1 Protopterus annectens
TTACCCCACTTCCTCTAATCTCTTCCATCTATGAAACTTCCTGCTTCTTCCAACATATTCAGTTCCTTAACTAACAAAATAACTACCCTTTGGCACCTAGCAGGTGTATTTGTACAAATATTTCTGCTTGGCAAACTCAGTTTGTCCATGTATCCCTGCTCCAACACAATAAAAGAGGCCCCAATAGCCAGTGGTACCAGCTTATTTATATAGAATTAACACAGGAAATCATAAGGCAACATCACAGCATTGAACCCCTCACCAATCAGAATCAGTAAACAGTAGCATTTAACCAACTGGCCACCATACCAACTATGCATATCTGGTGCTGCATGCCACTATTCACTCCATCCTGTAATGTAACCATCTCAAGAAAGAAAGCAAAAAACAAGGGATCCTTCAATATGGCAGACCCCTATTCTGCTACCCACCATCCTACATACAACATTTCTCCTTTATGACTTGACAAACCTAATATGTCTGAAATAATTCTTCTAGTAATATTGAAATATTTGCACTGAATATATTTAAGACTGTGTAACACAAATGTACCCCATTTATCCTAATGTGAGCTGGAACTCTATCCTCTAACTCCCACTAGGCTAACATTGTAATATCTAAAGATGCATCGGCTAGTGATACCATCCAATTTACAAAATGACTAGCCACTGTCAAAACTTTAAATGTATGTATGTCTCCACAGCAGCCTAGGAATTATATAAGACTAAAAAAGTAACTTGTGGGAACCTCTATTTCAAAACTATCAAATCTTTTATAATCTTAGCTAATAAACTTTTTTTTTAATTTAGTCATACTGTCTAAATCATTCCCTCATAAATGGATGATCATTAATTTGAATTTACCCTTTAGTAACTGTAAGCTCTTACATTTAACAGCTGATTCCCTCTCATAACTCTAAAACCATGACATGTCACCTCTCGGGTCAATGGGTCATGCACTAACATACTACTTCAGGGTCTAATCACTGCATATTTAGTTATTCAAAAAAAAAAAAAACACAGACATGACTAAGGATAAGAATCTTGCCTCACCCTGAAAAACAGTTGCAAAATAAAATCGGCTAATCATCAATCTGAGCTTGCCAGTTATCTAAGATAATATAAAAATGCATCTGAAACCCACCCCCTGCTCTCTCTTACATCAATCAATCTGTCCTTTAAAGCCAGATGCAATACTCTCCTGTTCAAAAAGAATGAGTCAAGAACTTGTCAGTTGCCACACCCTGCTTCATCAATGCTGTTCTCAACACCCGAGCGCATTGAGTCCATGAAACTGGTCTTCCACTATCACCAAGAAAAAGCAAATCTCTCTCTCTCATCCATTCTAGAAATATGCATTTATAAACTAATACATGTGACAGGGCCCAACAACAACTCAGCATTTCAGTACACACCCACCTGCCAGCCATGTTCTTTGTTCCTTGTAAAATCCACTTGACAATCAACTAAATCTCTTAACTTCACAGCAAAAGAAATCTGGAAAAAGCCAAAAATTTTTTTTGGGGGGGGCAAAGGTCCAAATCCAGGGGCACATTTTAAATATTGTTTGTATAATCTTAGAAAGTTACTAAAATAATGTGTTTCCTGAAAGGTAGGTAGACTGAAACTTAAAGAGCTATCATTATTTAGTGAATTCATTTCTCACTGATTTGCCAGAAAAACACAAATTTTAAGAGGAACAGACCAAAAGTATGAGCCAAATACTCTGTGAAAATCTGACCGTTAGATAGCTATGGACTCAACTCCTTGAATCACAAGTGGTGGTATGGGTAGAGAATTTAGCCTCTTGTTTGAGCCTGAGTAACACTAACCACCAGGTATATCTAACTGGGGCATTTTACACACACACACACACACACACACACACACACACACACACACACACACACACACACACACACACACACACACACGAGTAACATAACTCCTGCAAATAAAAGAACAAAACTCTGGCAACACCAGTGGAACAGCAGCAGCATAACTCCTGTAACACAGAGCAATAAGAGGACAAGAACAGCTAGTTTAGTTAGTTTAACTTCCCCGTGCAAAACCACATTAGAGTGAAAACTGTGCTTCATTAATTTTTCCCGACAGGTCTTGCAGCTGTAAAAGTTGGGGGGGGGGGCTCTATGGTTCCAGCACCCATGCGTAGTTTGATGTATTCGACATAGCAGGAGCTGATGTCAATCACCCATACTATGCACATTAATGTACCATTACACTCTACAGTCAATTTTACATTAATTGTACTATTTTGCAGGAGTCTACACCCCACTGCACTCCCCACACCCTCTGCAAATTAAATATACCAACTCTGAGATCGCACTGCATGAGGAAATGGGCTAATTCCCTGTTCCTCACTGAATCATGATCTCCCTGCACAATGCCGAACTCAAATGCTCAAACTACACTACCCATTGGCTGCAGTGTAGTCGATGTATTTTGGTTCGGCATTCTGCCCACTTGAAAACTGCCTTTCAACCACATGATGGTCGACCGAAGCAATTTCATAATTCTATTATATATATATATATATATATATATATATATATATATATATATATATATATATATATATGTAGATCTACTTCTGCATAAGAAGCAGCCTGGTCATTCAGGCATAGACAGATTAAAACACTGTGTTTTAAAACACTCATGCCAAAGAGACCAGTCTATATACATTGCTAACTATATATATAGCTTCCTCACTTTCCCCCAGTACGTTACGTAGCTATCTCTAAACTCTTCTTCTACCAAACAAATTACTTCCTCCGACCTACTTACTTCTTTAACAATAAAAATACTTAACATTTGGTACCTGGCAGGCATATATGTGCAAATATGTCTAAATGCAAACTCAGTTTAAATAAACAGTCTAAACAGATTATAGAATATTGGTTATTATTTACATATTAATAAGATGGGTGGCCACGGTGGTGCAGTGGTTAGCGTTGCTGCCTCACAGCAAGAGGTGCTCTGGTTTGATACTCGGATGGGGTGCCTTCTGAGCAGAGTCTGCATGTCCTTCCTGTGGTCGCGTGGGTTTCCTCTGGGTGTTCCGGTTTCCTCCAACATCCCAAAGACATGCTGTAGATGGACTGGACACTCTAAATTGGCCCTAGGTGTGAGTGTGTATGTGTGCCTTTTGTGGAAGGTTAGGCGCCAGGCTGGCAACTCGACACTCTAAAAACTCCAATGCCAATCATGAGCAGACAGGTGATCCGCTGTGGCGACCCATAACCGGGAAAACCGAAAGAAGAAGAAAGATTTACATATTAATAAGTTACATTTATCTAGTGATTATATTCTGTGAAGTTTATCTTTTGCTTGTTTTCATCGTAAAAATAACATTTCTTTAAAATATGCAACAGTAACACTATTTATAAGTTCTGTAAATGAAGACATAACCATATTTTTGAATTCTTTGTCGCCATTTGAAGGTTATTGTTAAAAAGCTCCAAAGTAGCAAGAACAGAGACCTGCGTGCACGTCTGGGAATTGCAGCATTAAACAATGCCAAATGTTTAGTTTATATTAATTTAGCAGACCACAATTCTTTCAGGAAACACATTTTTTTTCTAAAAAAGTTGTAGATTATGGTAATCATAAACTATATGCTGCCAGCCTCCTTTAAGTAGGGATTTACATCTGCAACAATAACAATCTTCCTTTTTGTATACAGGTTGAATTTTCTTTGGAGTGGTAAATGATCTGTGTAGACCTTTCCAAGAGAGTACTGTAATCTCCAAAATAAATATTTTTGTCTATTGAAGTTAAAGTTGAACTGCTCCTGTGGAGACCATAATCCCAGTAATTATCTTTAATACAAAATTCATTGTTCTTAATTATTTTATATATTTTGGATTAATATGATCTCCCTATCTCAGCACTTGTTTCAAATTGTTTAGAAATAGAAAATGGGTGGATATTATGTTTTTATTATTTCTGACATTAAGTCAACGTTAAAAGATTAAAAACTGTCTATTGATTTCTGCTATAAGAGAGTTGTCCATATGCAAATCCCATTTATATGTTAACTTGTCTGTTTTAAGTGCTTTAGTCAGTCTTAACATTCAATTCCAAAAGAACAAATCCAGATTTTTTAAGCATAGCATTTTTGAAAATTCAAACTACCTACAGATTCTGCCGGAAATGCTTTAGCAAATAATGTAAAACTCCATGCTTTTGCACTGTGTATTAATATATAGGATTTAAAATGTTTAAATGTTTGTTTAGGTAAGTGGTATCTGTTTGATTATTTATGCAATGCCTTATTAATATGCAGTTGGTCCTTTTAGACACTTTTCGGACTGATATAGGCACTCAGAGTCTTAGATTGGTTAGATGACTTCTGATCCGTAGCTTACAACAGGATATTTCTAGATATTTCCAAAAGAATCTTGTAAGAGCAAACAGCTGCAGTTTGGAAGTGAGTCAATATGTATCAAACTGTCCTCTCTTCTTTTCTGCTATCATAGTGTAATTAACGAGTTCCATACTGCAGTTGCAGAGATATCTCTGTCTGAGGAATTCAGCTCCAATTGGATTATGTTGTTCCTTTGAGAATATCATCAAAGTGTTAAAAATGTTCATAGGTTTGTATGACCTTTTTGTTATGAGTAAATGTTTCAATGAAAAAAAGTGTTGACTTATTCAATGCTTGTGCTTAAAAATGTAATATTTAAGGACAGAGCATGACCCGTTAACTCGTTACATCCAAGTGATGCCTCCAGTTGCATCTGCAGTTAACTCCTACTGCAGCCTGTAGGCATCACATATTGCTTGTTCATATTTGCATCAATAATTCCAAAATCATGCTATGTACAAGGTTTTAAAATATTTCATCTTAAAGCTTACACAATGGCAAACTCAACTGCATTAATATTTGACCTCTGTCTAGTGCAGGTATATAGATATTAACTGTTATTTTTATGATATTAATTTATATAGATATAACTTTCACATTTTTCTAACTATCTCAACAACCAAGTAACACATACAAAACACCTTAGCCTCTGATGAAAGCTCTCAGCTAGATGAATAAAATACTGCTGACAGTATGTGTGTAACTTGATTAATTGATGAGATATTGGAAGTTGTTTACAAAATATTACAAACAAAATTGTTACTGTGTTTACTGTGACTTATAAATTCTGTTTAAGACCTAAAATGAACCTAAAGAATATTACCACTATAAAAATAGTTTGTGCTGAAGGGTTTGCCATTTATTCTTCCTTCATAACTCCTGTGGTTCCAGAGATATGATAATGTGTTTGAAATGTGAGGACATAACTTGATTCTGTCAAAAGGCTTAGACTCCACCCATTGGAAGTTACAGAGCAAACTTCCTGAGCTCCAGGGAGTGAATGAGTTAAAAATATTAACAACCTATCTATTGCATGCAGATTAAACTTTATAAACTGATTACTTCAAAACATAATAGATGAGACAAGCAAGCATCTAACAGTTTATATAATATAGGGCATACGTGAGTCCCCAGCCTCAAGACATAGATGGACAAAGCCTTGAGCCCATACAGCCCATGTTCAATTAGCAAAAAGTGGGACCAGACAGGGGCAGAGGCTTGCACATCATTAGGGGGAGTAAGGCTATTAGGCCCAGGGTATTACAGAACCTAGTGATAGCTGGGTTTACTGACAACTTCTAAAGACTAGAGTTACTGTCATTGTCATCAAGGAGCTCTCCTCCACAAAGCAGAAGAAAGTATGTATGAGACCACACACACCTCCTCCTTCTCCTGACCAAGCAGAAATTGCAAGTCAGAAAGTTGGATGAGTAAAAATGGATGGGCTGCTCTTCAGGATCTGAAGTTGGCCTGCTTTCTATAACCAAGTCTTACCAGAGTGAAAATGAATAGCTGGAGCAGGTTTGCCTTTCATGAAAATGAGGCAAAGGAATGCTGGCTATCTCAGGAGTGTCATCCTCTCACCTCTAACTGAAGAAATGGTCCAATTATGTGCAGGTAGAGGAGAGGCCATTTGACAAGGTCCAATGGGGGTGGAGTGAGAAGTAAAAAAAGGGCAATATGTGGAATACAGACTGATATTAACATGGGTGAAGGTGGGCAAGGAGAATTAAAGCATTTGGAGAGAATTAAAAAAATATATATAATGTTGTGTATTTCTTATTACTGCATAAAGCATATGATGATCATACAGACTTCTTCCCAATACATTGGGTGAATTATGATAACTGCTTCACAGAGGATGCTAAAACAATGTCTGAAATGAACATCAGTTAAGCAAATGGGATTGAAATGGCTACAAAGTTATAAGTGGAAATAATGAAACATTTGATTAGAACAGCTAGCTTAGCTCAGAAGTTAAGCAATATTGACTGCCTCACGATTCAACAGGATAAGCTGAAAGCAGTATCTGGGGACAGGGAAGTTTGATCTACATTACACAGCTTATTATCACTATGACATTCACCTGGATAAGCAGTTTAGCAATTGGGTAGATAGCCTGGGATACCTATGTGTGAATGACTAGAGTATAAATATTTGTGATTCATTCCCACATACTCATCAGATTTATTTAACTTAATGTAGTGTTATTACTATTGAATATGAAAAAAAAATGAAAATATACTGTCAACAACTACAGCTCAGATCATTTGACTTCCTTATTTACCACATAAAAATGCACCGAAGAGATTGCTTGATTTTTCTCTCAGAAGTGTCTGTAGAAAACTGTCTGTATGGCTAACACAGTTAATTGCATGGCATTACGTGAAATATATAACATAGTTAAAAAAAACATAGTTATATTGGCATACTTTACATCCTGCATAACATTTCATTTCATGTAATAATCCAGAAATTTTCAATATAACACCAAAAATCCATCAAGTACTGCAGAGTCACAACTCATACTAAGGAACTCGATAAACTGTTGTATATTGCTGCACTAGGAATTATTGTATTAAAGTAACAATTTTGTAACAGTCTTCAACATTGAGCACAATGTCCACTAGACTGCAGGAATATTTAAATGCAGCAGATGTGATCTCATATTTATAGCACAGCCAAAATTAATTGAAGTTATTCAATCTTTCAAATGCAGTTTAAAAATCTTGCATGATATTTAACAAGTATTTTATTTGTGGTTCACATTTACATTTAATGAGTGTATTTCATGGCAGCTAGCCATGTCTTACACCTAAAATACATGTTCTTCCTAATTACAATGACAGTTATAGTTTAATGCTTGCATATGCAAGTTCTGGATAAGTCATATAAAAATAAATTGTAAATTACATTCTTGAAAAAATACTCAGAAAGATTTCCCTGGGGCATGAATAATAACCTTTGATGTGGTTAGGAACAGAAAAATAATATATTATGTCAACTACATTTTGGATGGAATACGTTACAAATATCTAGTGTTTAGCAAGTTTTAAAATAATCAGAGGATAATAGAAACATTTCCATGATTTCCAAACTAAAAGAGCTGTCATGTTTTCATCTAACATAGTATTATTAATAGTTCTTCTGAAACAGACAATTTTTGAAAGAGGTGACAAGTTTATCTGTCTTGCTCCAGTCACTCCACTATTTATTTTTTTATGAGCCATATGGATTTATTGGTTGTAATGACCATTATTAGGTGTTAGAAATTTCAAATGAAAAACACAAATAAGGAAAAAAGTAATTAAAATGACTGAATGCACTGCTTTCCTTCCATTTCTTGAAATTAAATGGTATGTTTTTATATAATGACTTAGTGGGCAGTTGTAGATTTCTTTTTAAAATAAATATCTTTAGAAGAACACAAAACTGCATGACATAGGCATGAATACTAATTATCATATCTGATTCAGGACATGGCAAAAATGTCATAATTGTGAGCACATTATGTTTGCCCGTGTAAGCTGTGAATATCAGAACTCTTTTCAAAAGTACAAGAGAAAACTGCAAATATTTACATCTCAAACTGCTTGAGTTTTCATAATGTACAAAAAAGCCAGAGGAATTTCTCAAGATTGCTGTTGAACTATCCTAATCTAAAATGTCTAAATGATACTCCACAAAAGTGCATCATAAAAATGTGTATCTGCATTTCTGTGTGTTGTGTATATTTCGGTATATGCATATGTACGTGTATGTTTGTGCATGTTTGTGTGCATGTGTGCATGCACTTTGTGTGTAGGTATGAATGCATACAAATGTGCACATGTGTATGTGCATGTCTATGTGGATACATGTATGTGCTCACATATGTGTGTATATCGTGTGGATCATAGCATGGTAAGGTTACCAGGAGGTACCTAGCAGAAATGCTGATGGGAGAGATTTGGACTGTTAGTTAAATAACCTATAAATTCTGCAGGCTCTATTATCAGTTGAGGTTTAGCCCCAAAATTAGTCCACATGGTTTCCTACTGGTTGGTTTTTCACCTGAGTATCTACAAACAGTCTCAGGATCCTCCAGGTTGTCTCTTCATTTCTTCAACAGATTTTAATAACTGCTGCTTCTGACACAACCTCATTCTAAATTTAGAAGGCTTCTTCCCTGATCTCCAGATCTAAGCCTTCCTTTTTTATAGATTATGCAAACAAAGTAATTACTTGTTACTGGCACTGTTCAAGGGAACTTTCCCACTTAATAGAAAGACCTATTTATCCATCTAAAAGGAAAACATACTGCTTATTATCTGTATACCAATATTTGCAATATTTTAAAAGACAGCAGATTTGATGCATCATAACACACACTATACTAGACTGTCCCTCCCAACTTAAAACCTTCAATTTCTCTCCCACTAGTTGGGGTGTTGGCTATGGGCATGCCATCTGCATTTCTGGTAGGCCAAGTCTGACCAATGCTTTGCAGGAAACTAAAAAAAACAAAAAAAAAGCAATGGATATCTTTTGCAGAGGGCTGCCCCCAACACCCGTTGTTAATTATATATACCAACTCTGTAATTACACAGCAGTGGGGTAGTGCAAATCCTTACTCTCTAAAGTTCTGTGAACTCCCACAATGTGATGCTGACAGAAACAGTTATATAATTTTTTGATCAATTCTGTTGTCATTACAGGCATGCAATAACACAGATGTTTAACTCTTTAAAACACTACCATATGATATACTGCCATCTGACTTTGCAACTTTCAAATTGCATCCCAGTTTTTTGAAGTTCCTGATTATCTCCATATATAGCCAGATTCATGAATGGCTAAACTTTGTGCACATGATGGCACAGTATTTTGTATTCATTAAATGGCTCTACATGTCATGTAGAGCTGCAAAACAATGGTACATGGCACAGCATGCTAATAGAAGTTTAACTAGCCAAAATACATGATAATTAACCAATCCAAGCTGGCAACACCATTCAAAAATCTAGAAAGTAATCATATACACTTAGTATAGCTCTTTGCTATGAATTCCTAAAGTCTATTAGAATACAGCCACCATCACACTTAGAAAAAAAAAGCAATAGTAGGGGCTGCTGCTGCCCTCTTGCTTGTGTATATGGCACAGGCTAAATCTGTGCTGCTACTAACAGACCTTGGCCAAGAAGAAGAAGGGTGTTCAGACCATGTTTGACATATCATGGACTGCATGATATTGAAATATGATATTGCATTTCTGTTAGTTAAGCTGAAAGATGGGGAAGATTCTTAGAAAATAAAGAGAAGAAATAGCTGCTAGTGTAGGCAATCTTGCATTAATATGTTGTGGGCTATTATTAGCCTAAATTTGTTGTCATTATCACATTCATCTAAACATGTATGCAAATGAGAAAGGAACATTTTCTGATATTTCTTCTGCTGGATCTGTAATGTGATGGTCTTTTAAGTCTGATCTGTATGGTATGTGCATTTTCTGATTATTACTATAAGCCTGTGTTGGTGGTAATGAGGGATAAGAAACACAACTTTGTATGAGTTGTTATTGCACTGAATTGAGGTTTCAAATCCAGGTAGTGTGTTGTTTGACAGAGTTAACGCATATTTCCTGAGCATCTGATCAGGTTGTAACACACAGAGAGTAAAAAAAAAACTCACAATTTATTATTATTCCCTGATATTTGCTACTACTGACATTTTTTTTCTTTTATTGGG
This sequence comes from Protopterus annectens, assembly GCF_019279795.1. Taxonomy (NCBI): domain Eukaryota; kingdom Metazoa; phylum Chordata; order Ceratodontiformes; family Protopteridae; genus Protopterus; species Protopterus annectens. The sequence continues at coordinate 334,073,217 of NC_056734.1, forward strand.
TTCATCATCTGTACTCATTTTGAAAACACACACTTTGGACTGGCAGCATTTCAGTCAGTGAAAAAGAGTTCACTCCCAAGGTAGAAACTGAGAAATTTATTTTGGCATGCCATCATTAGTGCATTTTAGAGTGCCACAGGTGCGCTTTGCTACAGTACTCTGAACAGCAGTAAGAGAAGAAAGTCTATATCTCACCTAAGTATCACTGCAGAACATGGTATATATTAAATAGGTTTAAACATGCAGGGCAGGTGATGCAGGGTTTGAATCCAGCTTGCAGATATTTATTTTTTATTTTTAACTGGATATAGAAAAAATATAGAAGAATAATATGTTAAACATGAAGTGAATATGCTAACGTATGTGATAAATGTTCCATGCCTTACTTGTAGTTCATGTTAGTTGAGGTTGCAAAGGTGTTGCTGTTGTCTACTCACTTGTTGTTCTCATTTAGTAATAATATTAGTAAGGGTATTATATCATATGATTGCACAGTATTATAACAAAAAGGATTAACATGAGTACAGTGGACAGATGCCAAATGCTGTATAAATTCTCACAATCATATCTCATCACAGTAGGAAGTACTTCTTCATGGCATACTTTATGTCCTGACTAACTGTATGTGGTCTGCCAAGCATGACCAGCTGTCATTATCTGTATGCTTCTTTTCTGAGCCATTGACACTACATGACATGCTGATGATATGTAGGACACGTGATGCTTGTATTTTATGCATTAGACGTGAATAAGGTGGCTTTTTTTAAAACAGTTTTTCTATTAAATTTTAGAGCAAAATCATACAAACTTAAATAATCATAGAATCAAACAATAAGAGAGAAAACTATATAAAAAGTCCACAAAAAAAAAAAAAAAAAAAACAATAACCAAGCCATTATTTGTCTAACAAATCCATTATTTTTTGCCAATATCTGCTGTGATGTGTGAAATTAGAAATTGTCAGTTTTAAAGTTAACAGTTCTTTCTTAAAACATCTTTAGCCAAAAGGATGAATTCAATAAAAGATAAAGCAATTTTTTTCCAGTTCTTTGTGACTACTTTTTGTGCTATGGCTAGTATGGATCAAAGAAGAGGCATTTGCAGGATAGGGATAGAATATGAAAATGAAGCATTAAACAAAATTAGTGAATCAGTTATAATACATGTGTCTTTCAACAATGCTTGTGATAATTTGCTAAACCAGTTCAGAAAGATGTGACCATTTTGCATTTTATTGTCATATGAATCCACTCTGCAACAGCATCATCATTACATCTCCCCAATTAATTTTCCCAGTTTTATATATTAAATCTATTGTGTGAGAAGTTAAAAGATTCTATGAAGAAATCTACAAGAATAAATTATCCAGTGAAGGAAAGATGTAGTTTTTCCGCAAGTCTTTAACATTTACTTTTGTCACTATTAGAGAAATCAAACCCATTAATGAGTCTAAAGATGCAAACTCCACTCTTATGATCCTATATATTATTGATAAGTAAGATTTATGTCTACACATATTATTGTTAATATTGAAGAGAAATTCTAAGATTTTAGGAATATACTTTTCTTGATAATCCATTGAGATTTTAATTTTATCACTAATACATTTCTTACAACTCTATATGTTTAACTATGTATTTTTCTCTATACCATATTTTGCAATTGGAAGATCTGTTGTACGTACTTTATTTCCATTTAAAATTTAATGCCAGAAGATTAAATTTGTTTCTTTAAATTCTAGCAACCTTTAGTATTAGATGTAGTGAATAATAAAAACAATAAGTCTTTAACTATATAATTAGAATTTATAAATATTTTTAATGTATATATAATATTGTCTATAAAGGGAATAGAGCCTACATTTTTCCTATTATTTAAAATAAATTCTTTCAATCTCCAGTAAAATGTATTTATTCCAAACAGCTGATGTGGAATTATGGCATGCTTGTTGCTGTCAAGTAATCTTACATGGATGCATTCCCAATTAGATTGATATGAAGAGTTTAACCATAATTAGATTATATTCAAAATAGTAGCCTTGGCATACAATTCAATATTAGAGAAACTTATACCACCCTCTTGCCAACCTTTGGTATGCCATTCAAAAGATATCCTTGGCTTATTGGGAAACTAAAAAAAGATTAATAAAAATAGAGTTCAACTTTTTGAAAATTTTTTAGTGGGAAGTATTATTAATGACTGTACAAAATATAGAATTTTTCATAAAATAATCATTTTTATCAGTGTGAGTCAATCATCCAGTGTAAAAAAATATGCCAATTGTTAATTAATTTAGTTACTATATTTATTAAAGTACTATAATGTGTTACAATGGAGTCCTTTACAGTAAATTTGATAACAATCCCTAGATAATAAATCTGTGTGTTATTCCAATTAAACAAATTAAAATCCTTTAAATATTTATTATTTTTATTTATAAGTAGAGTTTTTGTTTTGTTATTATTAAATTTTAAACTTGAAACTTTTTCAAATGATCTATAGAAGCTATTATATGCTGTAGTAAAACTTCAGTATCACCACTAGTCATTAAAATATCACCTGAAATAGTTGAACTTTACAAAGAAAGTTACACTCTATTGGAAAACCTTAATTTTATCATTAAATCTAATATAGGTGGTAAAAAGTTCAATAGTTAATAATAAGAGGGACAAAGAACATCCTTGATTAGTACCCATTAAGGTTTTAAACAAGCTAGATAAATAAGAACCAATTTAACAACATAGAAGGTGTTACTATAAAGGTTAGAGAAAAGATTTATAAATTTCTCAGAAAAATTTTATTCTTTAAGTACCTTAAATAAATTCCAATTGATGGAGTTAAAAGCTTTGTCTAAATCTAAACTTATTGTTGACGAGTATTTTTATTTTTATTAGCTATATCAGAGTATTAAGTCTAATAATATTATTTTAAACTTTTCTATGTAATATAAACCCAGTTTGATCCTCATTTATTAATTCTGACATAATGAGGTTTAATCTTTTAGCATAGATAGACATAAACATTTTGTAAACTACATTTAGTAACGAAGTATGTCTGTGGGAAGTACAAAGCGTAGCATCTTTATCTTGCTTTAAAAATGGAGAAACAATAGAATAATGTCAAGAAGGAGGGATAATCAAAGTAGATTTAATTTGTTTGAATACTTTTAATAATATACGTAAAATGTTATCTGGAAATAATTTATATAACTCTGAAATTAAACCATCAAGACCTGGTGCTTTATTTGTCTTAAGGTTAACAATTTAATCTTTTAATTCGTTGAATGAAAATGATTTATGAATACTATTTGTTCTTTAGTTAATTTATTTTTTTATATTATTTTTCAAAAAATTATCAGTAATGTTATAATAATCAAAATTTGTCTTGTTATTGTTGATACTCTCATAATAACTTCTAAAACATTCTGGTATATCTATAACTTCTTTAATGTTCTTCCCCTGTTTAAATAGTAATTCCCTTATATAATGTGCGCTTATTTTCTTTTTGGATTGTATAGCTAATTTATGCAAACTCTTAGGATTTGTTGAGTAAGACTGCAATTTCAGTTGCTCTAAATTTATTGGATTATATGATGAAGTGTATCAAGATATTTCTGATTTAAAGTTTTTACTTCAGTATTTGCAATCTTATCATTGGGCTTCAAGTTTGATTTTAATTTATCTATACTGGATTGTAATGTTTTTAATTCTTTGTCCCATTTCTTTATTTTGCATAAATACAAATTTTTAATTCTTCTATATATTATATATATATATATATATATATATATATATATATATATATATATATATATATACTTTTAGAGCATCCCACAAAATAACTTCTGTTACTTCTCCTTTATTTATGCCAATAAAGTGATTTACTTTGTGGTCAGACAAAGGACAAGATGTTATTACTACTTCTTCAGTTTTGGTATATAGACCACCGAAATAAAACCTATCTATATGAATAATGTGAATAATTATGGGATTTTGCTAATTGTAAATTATATATATCATGGATATTTAAATCAGTAACATGTTATTTTAAATATTTTGCAACAGAAGATAATCTTGGTTCCTGTCCATTTGTAGTATCTTTACTAGACAAAATACAATTAAAGTCTTCTGCAATTATTAATTCTCCTTTTGTATGTAATGTTATGATGTCTAAATATTTTATAGCAATTTCAGGTATCCAATGTGTATTCACAAATGTATAAAGTTATTTATCCATCTCTACTACCACTGTCAGCATTTCATTTTTATCAGAATAGAAGTTTATTATTTTAGGCATATGTAATGACTTTATCCGTAGAATCAAAGTACCTCTTTTTTTGTTTTAAAATGAGAGCCCACTAATATTGAATAATGAACACTGTTCAGGTAGCAAATCCCAGAAGACACAGGACATAGACACCAAAGCTAGCACTTTCATTCACTTTTATTACGTGAACTTCCTCAGAAAAACAAACCTAACTACACACAAAGCATTTTTATACACAATCTCATAAATCACATGACATACTTTTAAAATGGCAATGTCATATTTGTTCTGATTAAAAAATATTATTTAAAATACAAACGTATATATATTCCATTTCATACAAGTAAAAACTCTTGCAAACAATATGTTAATACGTATTTGTTCTAGTCATCCTCTTATTATTTTCGGGATGACAAAAAATATTTTAAATTTATGGTCTCATTTAGACCGGGTGCCCTATCAGCTCCCAGATACAACTGCCAAAAGGCATTTTTGCATTCCAGCAAATTATTGCTATCACCATTAAATTCCAATTTTTTTACATCATCTATGACAAAAAACTGTATTTTTTATAATTAATGCAAATGTTTGCATGTCTAGCTAAGGAATGAATACTGTCTTTCTTCTTTATTGCTAACTGGTGTTCGTAGATTCTACGTTTTAGGCATCTACTTGTCTATACTTCTTCTGTCCTGTCTAGAAGGAAAGAATTTATTCTCATGATAAAATCTCTTAAAAAAGTTAACATCAAAGCACAAATTCTCTTTCCCCCTAGGATAAAATATTTTTACCAGAAGGTGAGAAGATCTTTAGCTCTTTTTCAGAGGCTTTGGACTTTATTCACAAGAAAAAAATATTAACTGATATAGAGGACATGGAATGGTCTACACAGAGTCTGAAAAGACACGCAACTAAGAACACTTGGACTGTCAAAGAAAGTACAAATAAAAAAATAAAAGACAAATAGGATTGTCATCAAATAATACTAAATACCTTCTTGCAGAACTCTTTACTTAATGTTTTATTGGAATATATACACAAAGCAAAGGTAAAGTGTCTTTATTTTACATAATATATTATTGGAATACATATATAAAACAAAGGTCTTTATTTTGCATAGGCATAGGCATATATCTATGTATGTATATATGTATGTATGTGTGTATGTGTATGTATGGGTATATATATATATATATATATATATATATATATATATATATATATATATATATATATTTTTTTTATTTCTTCGTCTTTCATACCATATGTTTACTATAACCGGGGTGCAGTTAACTTCATTATATATTCATATGGGATACAAAAGTCATGCAATCTTACTATTAATTCATGATTTCCAAAGTAAAGCATTCATGTGTGTTAGTGGTGGGGTAACACTTTAGAGTTTACTGTTTAGTCTATTATGATTACACTGTATGGAATCCCCACAACAAAAGTGCCCTTACGAGATGGCTTACTTAAGATAGTTTTGTTTCCTATTGACATTTTTGAAAGATGTTCATATCATGATTAATATATATGTCTTTACTTAAAATCTGGATTTCTTAGTGTAATATATCAACATTCAGTGCTTTACATTAACTAAATGCTCTAATTTTAATTCTTAACCTAATTTAGTTTAAGGGATGTAAATTATTGATTTATGGGGAAAATCTTACTTTCCCAACATTTTTAGAGAAGGGCTGTTCATGTTTTTTTTTCACTGTGGAAGCTGCCCGTGCACTTTTTATGCTTTTTTAGAATGGAGAAAACTTAGTTGTTTGCAATTCCCACCAAAAATGTCTTTTCTAAGCCTCTGTTACTGTTTATTCACATGCACAAGCATCTACAGGACACAAGCAGCAAGCTAGAGAAGCTGGAGGCAGGAATACAGTGAGCAATGATATCACACAACCTTTGAACTCATGCATGACTCAGAAACCAGGAAGTAAAGCTGAAAATAAAACTAGAAAAAAAGTGTTTTTTTTTTGGTTGTTTTTTTTTTTTTTTTTCATCTTTTATGCATCTAAAGGTATGGAATCACTTTAAATATATATTTTTAATGCTACTGTATGTCTGTTGCTTTGAAACACTGAAGTCTGACAAGATACAAATCTTTGCTTTGATAGCATGCCCTAAATGATAATATATTAATATCTGACAACTTAAACAAATGCAAATATATATATATATATATATATATATATAGGATTGAGTCTCCTTTTCCTTCTGTTACATTCATGCTTAAGCAACTTTAATCTATATTAACTATTCTCATTGATGCAAATTTAAAGCAATATAATCAGACTCAGTTGCGATGATAGTTATGATTCTATGATTCAAATCTTTGTATGACCACATACACTGTAGGAATGGATTGTTAAAATGTTCTAGGTCACTCTATTCTGTTCAATTAGTATTAACAGACAAACATATGCCCCCCCCTTTTTTTCTTTCTGTATTGCTATAGTTATAAACACAAGATACTATAATACAAGTATAAAATATATAGGTATTAGAAGCTTATGTCGATAAAGCAACTAAGTTAATTGGTGAAACTGAATCCTTATTTTCCAATACCTAGTAGTGGTTTACACAATATTACATACAAATCCACTGTGATTACCTGATGAACTTTTTATTTTCATATTTGTTTGAGTTGCCTTAGAAATGCTTTACTGTTTGTATATACTACATTTAAAGCAGAAGCTATTTATTTATCCTTTTGGTGTGTGAGATGGTGTTAAAGGGTGGTTTAGTTAATTTATGAACTAAATCTGGAACTTTAGGTTCCATGTATGTATGTTTTCTTAGTTATTGGTTTCAGAATTTGTTTCTAAAGATTTTTGACACATCCATGATACACAACTTTGTGAATTACTTCAAGTCATTATACTTGGAAGGTATTGTTGATGCTCTAAATATAACTTTAAGAAATAATGATTTATAAATGCTTATCATTAAATATGAATGGCTTAAATAGCAATGTCAAAAGAGCTGGTTTAATTAAATTCATTAAAATACACAGAGTTCAGATAATCTTCTTGCAGGAAACCCACTTGCTGGAGAAGGATTTGCAAAAATTATCATTTAATGGTTTTATAGTTCTCACAGATTCTTGCTTTAGAGCCAAAAGGAAAGGTACTCTTATACTATGGAATAATACTTATACACTACCTAAAATTTTAAACATCTTTTCAGATAAGGACGGAATGTTAAGCTTAGTAGTGCTAGAAGTTAATAAGAAATGCTTCACACTGGTAAACTCATATTGGATTCCTAGTCTAGGAACTAAATATGTGAATAAATACTTGGATCTCATTTCTTTACATGCAAAGGGAGAAATTATTCAAGCGGGAGATTTCAATTGCTTGTTATCAGATGAAGACACCTCTAAAAATAGTAAGGTTAAACTAACGACACAAGCTAAAAAGGTAAACAGTTTTAGAGCCTCAATGAATTTTAGAGACATACATAATTTAAGAGTTCAAAATTCCCTTCAATACACTCATTATTCTTTCCAATTTGGCACACAAACTAATAATGATAAGATTTTTCAGTCTAACACTCTTTACTCTAAAATAAGTGATATTGCAATACAGTCATATCCACTCTCTGACCACAATGCCTTTTTGTTCAGCTTGACTGTGAAAAAAGATGATATGATAATTTTTCAAAGAATCCCAGCCTATGTTACTAAGTTAAAAGGTTTTAAGGAGTGGTTATTAAAAGAAATAAATGCATTTATGGAAAACAACAATAATGGTGAAGTAACAGATATACTCTGGGATGCATTAAAAGTTCACATCTTTAGTGGAGTTAAAGCTTGGTATTTTCAAAGGAGAAAGGAATGGGACAAGGAACTTTCCGATTTACAAGCCAAAATAGATAAGCTGAAACTAAATTTAAAATCAAATGATAAAGCAGTACTTGGTGAAATTTCTAAGCTAAACAACAAATATTTAGAAATATTGAATCATAAGGTTGCTATAAGCTTAGAACAGATTAAACTACAGTCCTATTCAGTAAACCCCAGACATTTACATAAACTAGCTATCAGATATAAACAAATTAATAAACAAAATCACATTAATGAAATTAAGTACAAGAAGAATAACACAGTAAAAAAAAACTCATTTAGGAGGTATATTAGAAGCCTTTAGAAATCATTATCAGTCAATCAATGACATGCAATCACCACTAGATTCAGACAATGTAATAGATATATTTCTACCAGAAAATATCAAGATTAAACAACAAAATAGTACCCTAAATAAACAAACAACCTTAGCAGAAGTGAAAGAACAAGTTAAAAATCTGAAGGATAATAAAGCCCCAGGGTTAGATGGGATAATCCCAGAAATATATAAAATTCTTCCAGAGCACACAATAAAGTTATTATTAAACACATTCTCCATGGTTAAACAAGACTTAATTTTCCTTCCCTCGTGGAATTACTCAATAATTTCTCCCATTCTGAAACACGGTAAGGACCTCCAACTATGTGCATCCTATAGACCCATATCATTGTTAAGTATTGATTATAAAATTTTCATGTCTATCCTGGCCAAAAGACTAAAGACTATATTACCCAATCTAATACACTTTGATCAAACTGGCTTTATCTTACATAGAAAAGTACATGCCAATATTATTAAGCTACTATCTCTAATAGACATTGCAAACAAAATCAAGAAACAATTCACTATTATTAGTCTGGATATTGATAAGGTGTTCGATTCCCTTAGTTGGTCTTACTTACAAAAAATCTTTAAAGAATTTTAACTTTACTTCAGATTTCACTAAATTGATATTAAATATTTATAGTGATTCTAAAGCATTTGTTAAGATTGGTTCATGTCTATCATCCACAATAAAAATTCAGAAGGGAACTAGACAAGGTTGCCCTCTATTCCCATTATTTTTCAGTGGAAACTTTTGCTTCATTTATTAGAAATAACCCAAATATCAAAGGATTTCAAGTTAATGAGGGATACTGTCCAAAAGTTCAGCTTGTTGCTGAGGATATTCTACTAACATCCAGTGACATAGAAGACTCTTTACAACATATCATGAATGCCATTACTCGATTTGGAAAAATCGCAGGGCTGTATTTTAACCAAAATAAAACCAAAACACTTTTAATCAATAAGAAAATAAACAGCAATTTGCAAAAATACACTACATTCAACTGGGAAAACGATAAGATAGATTATCTAGGAATAAGTATTAAGAATAAATGGAATGAGACTATTAAATGTGACTTCACTAAACTGGTAACTATAATCAGTGATGACTAAAAAGTGGAACAAAATGTTTTTCACCATGGAAGACAAACTTACATTAATAAAATGATTATTTTTCCCAAGATTTTATTTTACATGCAATCATTAATTTTACCTCCTCATAAGAAATTCTTTAAACAGATTCCCTATTACTAACTTTTCTACGGCTCCCAAAGAAACCAAGAATAGCCTATAAATGGCATGTTAGAGCCTGGGACAGTAATGGGATTGGCTTTCCCAACATAGAATTATATTCCAAATCTGTTATTATTAACATAATACTACACTGCCTTTTATCCATATACAGCTCTAGCTGGAAACAACTATATGAAATACACATAACTTCCTTTGAGAACTCAGAAACACAGTTTAAGGAAAACTTTGGAATTAACAAAATATTTTGGATACTCCGTGAATATTGCTTATATAATAAGAAATTTAGCCACTTCTCAGATGGAATAAACCAAATATTTTATATTTTTAAAAATATAATCAACAACAATTAAAGTCTAAAGAACACCTTTTTCACTACATTTCCCATAGCTTATACACCAGATTGCCTAGATACCTTCAATATCAATAAGATGCAGAATCTTAAAGAGAATAATCTAAAGTTAGGGCACCAGTTTATAGACAATAAGAACATCCAACCAATGAACTTTCTCTTAGCCAGATATAATGACTGTCAAGATAATTGGCTATGTATTCAATCTTTAAGACAGTTTGTTGAAAATAAAGTGAGAGTGTCAATAAATCTGGAAACTGATATTATACCAAGATCGATACAACTATTCATATGGTGCAGTTCGATAAACGTTGAACATAAATTAAGCATATCAACTGTATATAAAATCCTACGAGAAGAAAACTTCCCTCGAGACTTAATTACTTTTGACCAAGCTTTTTGGAATTACTCCATAAAGATTAATGGTGAACCTTTATCTAACGATAATACGAAACAGTTATTAAATTCAATAAAAAACACTTCATCATCTTTATATTGGAGACTATATATCTGGAGATTTATTCATAGAAGCTTTTACACTCCACACAAAATTGACCTTATAACCAAGAGTAATGAAAGCAAATGCTGGAGGTGTGGTGATATTCTTGAAGCCAACTGGGTTCATATGTTCATCAAATGCAGAACTCTCACACAATACTGGAGTTATTTTAGACATTTCACAAAAGCCCTGTGGTCTGACAACTGTCAAATTACTAGCTTGTTGATATTATTCAATGTCCCTACCCCAAGTGTAATTCCTAGACATCAGTTAACTGTTCTTTGGTTAATTCTAGCTATTGCTTGAACTAGAAAAATAAGCAAGATCTTATGTTTACTGAGTTTATTTCAATAGCAAAATCTGTATGTAAAAAAGAAATGCAAACTATTTATCAGAGATCATCAAACATAACACACAAAAGACTAGCTTGCCAAAAATTGGAGAGATTGTTAGATAAATATTGATTACCTTTCTTGGATAAAACAAATGTTTATCACAGATGTTTGTACATAGTATAAATAGTTATTATGTTTTATATTGTTTATTTTTAATACTTTATGTCCATGTTTATTAACAAAATTTAATAAAAATGTTTTTGGAAAAAGAGAGAGATTATGTTGTTTTAGTAATTTATTTCTACAGATAGAGAGAGGAGAAAATTGGGAGTAAAAGATACATATCTATTTGTAATAACATATATAGTATTAATAAGTAAATAAAAAAGAAACATTTAATATATTCCTGTTTTTGATGATGAAGCTTTAAAACAAACATTTATATGAGATTTTTTAAATTAAGCTGTAGGAGAGCCATTACTTTTATTTCATTTGTTTTGTGTTCCTTTCTTTAAGAGACCAACCATTTCTAGTCACTTGTCTCTTCAAACTAGAAAGAGACCAGTCCATTTATTCAGCTTTATCTAATAATTTCTTTCTTTACACAAATTCTAGGGCATCTTTATTTATTTATTTATTGCATTTGTTGACCAGGAAGGTCCACTGGGCCAAAGAGTGCCCATTTTCAGTGGAGGCCCGGCGAAAAAAGCTCCACAGAGATAAAACTTAAAAACAATATAATGCTTACAGTGTGATAGAAGTCAAGATAAAAGACATATCAGATAAACTGCTAAAGCTTACAAGCATACAATACATTCAAAGTAATAAAAACACTTTGATCAAATATGACAGATTAAACTGCCTTAGCTTCATGGTCCATTTGATAAGAATCCATACAACAGTTGTTCCAGATTAGACTGACAGTCCCATGCAGTAGTTGGCACTGAGAGAGAGAATCAGTAGTGGTGTCAAATATCAAGGGTCATAGAGAGGGTTTAATTGTTCAGGAGAAGGTAAAGTTGAAGGTACTGGAGGTGGAGGCGGAAACGAGGGAAAGGTAGGAGAAGAGGAAGGAAAGGTAGGAGAAGAGGAAGGGGAGAGACAGAAGTCAGGTTATGGGTTGTGAAGTGTTAGCACAGGGGCATTGCCAGTGGTAGGAGATGTGATGTTTCAAAGATTTTTTAAAGATACGTGTATTACTAGTTGATCTAAGGGAGGGATAGAGAGAGAGTTCCACAGTTTAGCAGTGGAAAAGGAGTGGAGCCATTGTCCAGTGAAGAGATTGGGTTTATCTACCTGTAGGAGCATCTGGTTTTCTGATCGGAGGGGCCTGCTAGGATGGCATGAAGTAAATAGGTTAGAAAGAGTTGGGTAACTGGAAGGGTTGTGTATTAGTTTATGGGCAGTAGTTAGTTGAATATACGTCAGCTGGTGAGGTAGTTCTAGCCAGTTCAGAAGTCTAAGAGAGGAACAGTGGTGAGATAAGGGCTATAAGGGCTTACTATTGGTAACAAATCTTGCTATTTTGTTGTAGCATGAGTGTAGTTTGGATTTAAGACTGGCCTGAATAGTGGTGAAAAGAGGAGCTCCATAGAGAAGAGAGGGGAGCAGAAAAGAGGAGGCAAGGGCTTGTTTGGAAGAATAATTGAGGAATGTTTTGTGTCGATATAGCATGTCCAGTTTCTGGTGTGCTTTTGTAATGTTGTTGTGGATGTGCATGTCGAAAGTTAGGTGTTCATCTATAGTAACACCTAGAAGTTTGGTATGTGTGACAACCTCTATGGAGGTGTTGTCATGGGAGAGGATAGTGAAAGTATCTTTGCTTATGGTGCAGGATTTCTTGGGGGTAAATAGCATGAGTTTAGTAGTTTTTTTAGGATTTAATGCTAAATGGTTGTTAGCCATCCATGTTTCAGTGGTGTTGAGGGCTGCTTGGGTGAGTTGGAGTTTGTGTGGGGAGATGGCAGTACAGATGATAATAGAGTCATCTGCGTATTGGATGACTATTCCTTGAGCAAGAGTAGAATGGAAGTCATTAATGAAAATGTTGAAAAGTAGTGGGCCTAAGATGGATCCTTGTGGAACACCTGTGGAGGTGGTAAGGAAAGGAGAGAAGGAGTTTAGCCATTTTGTAACTTGTCTGTCGAATAGGTAGTTGAAAACCAGTGTAAATTAGAAGGAGAGATACCTGTGTTGGATAGTTTTCTAAGAAGGAGTGGATGAGAGATAGTATCAAAGGCTCTGGACAGGTCGAGAAATAAAGAAGAGGGAAGTTTTCTGGTGTCACGAGACCGATTAATAGTGTTGCAGAAGGAGTTAAGAGCTGTAGTGGTACTGTGCCCTGGTCTAAAGCCATGTTGGGTTGGAGATAGTATGTTGCTGTCAAGTAGGTAGTAAGGAGCTGGCTGTAGATCCATTTCTGAAGGATTTTGAGATTGGAGAAAGGATGGCAATGGGCCAAAAGTTGAAGATATCTATGTGTCCACCTTTATGGAGTGGGAGAATAAATGTCTTTTTCCATAGGGAAGGAACATACGACTCTTGTATGGATCTGTTAAGAAGTATGCTGATGGGGTATGCAATGGAATCTGAAGCTTTTTGTAGGAATTCTGGGGGCAGGCTGTCAGGGACATTTGTGCAAGGTTTTAATTTCAGAAGCATTTTCTTTACTATGGCTGTGGAAATAGGGGCTAGAGAGAAGTTGGGAGAATGGTCAGGGGGCTATTAGTGGCTGGTGGCTTGGGTTGGTTAGGTGTAGTTGGAGGGAAGGTGGTAGTGAGATTGGCTATAACATCAATAAAATATGTGTTGAAAAGTTTGGCAATTTCTACAGGGTTTTTGTCAGGGTCTGGAGAGGGGGTAGTCTCTGATCCTGGGTGTAGAAGTCTGTTGCTAGAGCTCCAGAAATGTTTATGGTTAAGCTTATGTTGCTTTTGTAAAGTATGATAATATTCTTTCTTATCCCTAATGATCTGGCGCTTTACTTGGTTTCAGAGGTGTCTGTAGGTTATGAGGTCAGAGGGTTTTTTGTGCTTTTGCCAAAGCTTCCAGGCTTTGTCCCTGGTGACCATGTTCACTTTAGTGGCTCTAGTGAGCCATGGGGCATGCAAGGATTTTATGAATTTTAACCAGAGGGGTGCTTGTGTATTCAGGATATTAAGGAATGAAGAATTGAAATGTATTGAAGGTTTTTTGTCCTTCAGGTAAAGAAATCTTCATTTTGGCAGGGAAAATGAACTAAGCTTTAATATCCAGTTTCTTCAAACTTTTTATTAGTGAAACACGATTTTTTCTTTTAGTCATGACCAAGGAAATATAGTCATTATCAAACCTTATCATATTGCCTTTTATTTTTACAGGAGAATTAGCCCAGGCTGATTTCAGTAACAAGTCCTTGTTTTGGCTAAAAAGGAATTTAACAATGGTAGATCTGGGAACTGAAGGATTTTTCTTCAGTGATGAAGATGAAAGAGACCTATGGGTTCTCTCAATACCAACAGTGAGAACCTTTGACAGGTTAAGTACTTTTTGTAACCAGCTACTCAAAAATTGCAACATACTTCCCCTTTCTTCTTTCTCTGAAATTCCATATATCCTTATGTGTTCCTTTGAGATCTACTCTCCAAATCATCTTCCTTCTCCAGCAACAAAGTTTTTTTTTCTTTTAATATGAATTCTGTATGGTTTTCATTTTCTGTCATTCTTCCATATAAGTCACTAACTGCTTCCTCTTTTGATGAGATCTGTGCAGATTGTTGTTTTAAAACTTCATTTAACAAGTCTATTTATTTTCTGCAATCTTCTGTTATGTAGTCCAGCTTGGTCTCAAGCTTATCAAGTTTTATAGAAAAATTCTGGATGCTGCCCACAATAATTTGTAATTCCTTTTTCACTCAGTTTTCATGGGAATTCATTTTTGAGTGGCTCATTTATCTTAAACAGACAATAATATTTCTGACAGGAAAAGTTGAAAAAAGTCTTAAAAACTTGTTTTTTCTTCCAAAATGTTATCCGATTCAGTTTAGAAGATTCAGCATATATAAGAAAATAGTTTTCTGTTGAATTTATATAACAAAATCCTGTCAGAAAAAAATAAAAAGAAGCAGAGCAAAAACTTTGTGCTAGATGATCACCATCTTGAATAATGTAGCTTTTTAATTGTATTTCTGTTGATGAATGTAAATACATATTAAATTTGCCCTTGTGTTTTGTGGTGTGGAATATAAATGATTATGTTTTTTTTATTTTACCTTTGCAATTTGCACACTGCTAACTGCTGAAGGAAAAAAGGAAAAACAATTATTCAAATACTGCAGATTGGCATAAATATTCCTGGCATTTTTAATTGGTATTTTTAATGAGTAAGTGATGTGCACCTGATATATATCTCTTTGTGGCTGAAGCTGTAAATGCAGTAACTTTTGTGAAGGGAATGTGGAAATTATTACTCAAGATTTATGACTTAGTTTTATTACAACTTCATATGCAGTTTTTTCTGCTTCTTGTCTTCTGCAATTGCTCACTGCTGAGCAGTGTGCAACTAAGCTTACCTGCTTAAGGAAAAAAGTGAAACATTTTATTTGTGTAGCCTTCTGTAGTGCAAACAGGCTTAGCAGTGATGTGCATATGTCAATACTCTGAACAGTACTAAAGGGTGTCAGAATGGAATTTTTAATAACACTTTGATAACACAGATAGCTGTTATATTAAGATTGATTGTAAGAAATGTCTCAGTAATTCTTTGATAACTACAGTTTTCTAAGTGCCATATCTCATTACAGACTTAATTATGAAATGCTTTTGACTGTATGTGGATTTCTTTAAACATGACAATTATAGTACTTACTGAAAAATCCACTTGTGTGTGTGTGTGTGTGTATATATATATATATATATATATATATATATATATATATATATATATATATATACACATATGATGGGCACAATAGTTTAGTTAAAATCATCTTGACTTCTCACATAGCCTAAATATGTGCTTAGAGCCTATATGTTGTGAAGTATTATGTGTTATATCTCAACCTGGATTACTAAGCTCATGAAAGTCTAACCATTTGAAATATATTTACAAACAGTAATACTACCTCTTAAATGGAAATGCAGTTCCTAGGAGATCTTAAAGTCACACACATACAGGCCTGTCTGAAGCATAGCTCCATTTATACTGAATGCATTACATCCATAGTGACCATGGGTTGAAAAGATGTTCTGTAGCACTGCAAAACAGTAATCTAAGTTGATATATGTATTCTTTATTCCATAAGTTTGATACCTACCTTGTAAAACTGCATTTTGTGCAACAACAAATTATGTCCCAAATCATCCTATTTAACCTTCCAAACACCAAGGCTTACAAAGCAAGACATTAAGCATGTCTGTGTTGACACTGGAAAAAAATGTGAATAGGTTGAGCATCACAGATGGCAATTCTCACTGCCATGTTTCACACCTTCATTTCTATTTGTTGAATTCCCTGCCTCATTGTCTGGCATTGGATCGTTATGCTTTTGTCACACAAATGCAGTTAAAATGGTCATGCATCTTTGTACACTGACTGCTAAATGCAAGACAGGAATTTGGTGATTCAGACATATATTTGCTGCCTGACTTCT
Source organism: Protopterus annectens (assembly GCF_019279795.1). Lineage (NCBI taxonomy): Eukaryota > Metazoa > Chordata > Ceratodontiformes > Protopteridae > Protopterus > Protopterus annectens. The sequence continues at coordinate 334,089,734 of NC_056734.1, forward strand.
GCAGACATGGCTGGTATGAGAGATAATGGTGCTAAATTTATTGCATAGAGGTGGGGTGTTGAGATTTTCAGAATTTTTGTGGCACTCCTTATGAATCACTACAGCTGTAGGCTGCTGCTGGGGAACAAGTCTCACTATAAGGCTAAGGCTTGGAACAGCTTAGCCAAGGCTGTCTCCAGTGCAACTGGCATCCCATACACTATGGAACAATGTCATCATGACTGCAGTGACCTGACATGGTGCAAAAAGGACCTTGTTAGCCAATGGGTGGATGAGTTTAGAACTGCTGATGCCCCTCAGTTGTGTTAGTATACTGACCTACCAACATTCCATTATATAGAAAACAATAGACAGTCAAGACTGGTATTCACTATGTTTTCATATTTCTTCTTCTTCTTCTGTACTGCACAGCTGCTGAAGACATTGCAGCAAACAGGGAGGTGCATCAAAACAGGTTAAATTGCCTTGGAGAGGCATGGGGTATATATACATCAGATCTTACTGTAAGCCTAATAACTATTGTAATTATATGCAATATGATAATGCTGAAACAAATAGTTGTATTTGGGACATCATAGCCATGCCATTGATTAATAGTATAACAGAGTAAGACCTTCCAATCATACCTGTATATGGTAAAGGTGTATAGACTGGCAAACATAAATATGTATTTAGTGAAAGCTATATAGTCATGTGACATGCCATAGATCTAATTCTCGCTCTCTTTTTTTGACTCGCCCCACCCCTTCTCTCTTGTTTTGATTTTATTTTTGAATATTTTATTTGGCTTCAAATGTTGTGTTGTCATACATTTCTCCTTACAAATGTTAACTTGTAGCACAAAGAGGTATACTGACCACTGGGGTTGGCCCACCATCCCTCCAGAGGTTGCAGCACTGACACCTATCACTTAGGGTCCCAAGCTGACAGCACTGCCTCCACAACCTCTGTTCTTCCTGCTCCATCTGCATCAGGTAACACTGCCCTGGCTGCTGGTGCACTGGTACCCTCCTTGAATAATAGTAGTGAAGGATGTGATTTTGTCACCTGGCAAGATCTGACATGACTGGTGGAGGGTATCATGGAAAGGGTTCTCAGTACTTGAATTGGCCATGTAGAAAAGGCGCTGTGGCATACTGCCAAGACAATTCAACAACAAGCACTGACACTGCAAACTGAGACAGAAGATAGTGATGGCAGTTCTGAGGGTGAAGACTAGATTCTCACTGTTCTCAGGCTTGATGTGGGTGCACCTTCAATTTCCCCTTCCTATCACCAGTTATTGTATCTCCTAACCTTTTGTGTTCATCACCAGGCCTGTCTGTCTTGCATGTCCTGTATGTCTGCACCTGCTTCCTCCCCTACCCTACGTACCTGACTCTCACATTCCTATGCCCCTTCCCCAACATTCCTCTCTCCTTGAAGGTTAAAAAAATGGGCACCTGTCCCACCAAAAAAAAAAAAAAAAATCCACCCATAGATAGCCTTTGCTTTCCACTTCACCTGTGTGCTTTCTTGACATACTTGATGTGGTATAATTGTCCTGTAACATTACTCTGTTATTGTCACCTACTCTTGGTGTGGTGACAGTCCAAGTTTAGCAAATTCTGTCTGCACTTCTACATTTATGTTGTGAAGAAGTGGATAGCTATGGTTTTCTCCCACTACCTTCCTACAAATTCCTATAGGGCTGGATTCACGAAGGCTTGCACGGAGTCTAAGAGTAGAGTAAGACTCCATGCAGCCAACATGTCCGCTGAGCGATCCAGGAACAGCCAGTAGGGCGTGCAACAGAGCTCTCAAAACTAGTCCTACACGGCCAGGGCTAGGATATGCAAATTACCTCAATTGCAGGCAAAAGCTATGCAAATGAGGTAAATTTGCGATCCAGGAAACCCAAACCTGTCCGAGTAGGAGTAGTTTTATTTGCAGAAATGTACTCAGTTGACAAATGAGTACGGTTTTGCAAATAGCAAAACAGAGCCGTGACAGCTCCAGAAAAAGGATGCATTTACAGGAGGAAGCATGCCAATGGCCAAAAATATGGCCATTGGCAATGTGAAGTGATGCAAAATAAAAATAAAATAACTTTTTTTTTTCATCCCGATCTCCGGGGTTTAAGCATAGCGCAGCACCGTGCAAATGCGCTGCACCCTAAAAACCAGAAAATCAATAATTAAGATCCACAAATGTGGATGTTATTGCTGATATGAATTTACAATGCAAGTGAATGGCAGGCTGAAGACAACATGGCCATCGAGTAGAGGTTGCTAAGGGGGGAAGCTCATTCTAAGAGCTGTAACCAAGCATTGGTAGGCAATCCTATGCAAATGAGGGTTAGGATAATGAATCGCAAGTTTAAATAGCAAATGAGCACAGTCAGTGGAGTGTAGGAGTAGGATAAGGGGAGTAACAGAGTAGAAGATAGGTGATATCACAAGGGGGGTATGTATGAAAGAAGTGAAGCTCATTGGAGCAGAGTGGCATGTGTCAGCTGACATTTACATATCACTGAAAGAGGTGTGTCAACAGGTAGGCTAGGTAAAGTAAAGAAATTGAAGGTGTATGCCATGGATAACACCAAAGTTTCTTGCTGAGCGTGCATGGGCTCGTGTGCGTGCCAGTAAACCCGAGTAAGACAGTGTGCGCACGTGTAAGCGTGTGTGCACATGTGTAAGCCGGAGTAAGCATATGTAAGGTTGTGTAAACAGTTGTAAGCACGTTTGCTTTGGTGTGCACACGTTTTAACAAGAATAAGTAAGTTTTAGTCTGTGTAAGCATGTGCGCGTGCGTGTTAGCCGCTGTGCATGTGTTTGCGCTTGTGTGCGCGGCGCTCCCCCCTGAGGAAACAGAAAGGAAAAAGGAAGCACACCAAATAGTAGGAAGTTACCAGGGAGTACTAGCAGAGCTAGCAGGTGAAAACAATCAGAATCAGGCAATTACACAGGCAGTACACTAGCCTAGCCCAGCCCAGCACTTAAAACTCTGCAAACAACAGTCCATTATGTTTCTCTCAAGAGACACTGCAACACTGCAGTAAGCTAATAGAAGTGAAAACGGAGAAAGCTTTACTGAGACAAAAAATGTTAGGGGCTGCCATTGCTGTTATAAGGCGACATATGCAACATGCTGAGGGTGGTGATAATGCAAATGCTGCTGGACAACCCACAGTGAGGAGACAGAGAAGAGTGTACAGGCCCAGAATAACCTACCAGGGGCTACATGAGCTGGAGATAGTGGAGCGCTATAGAGTGGACAGAGACCTCTTGCAGCAAATTGTTGAGCTGTGCAGGCCACGCCTTACACACAGAACCAACAGAGAGGAACCCATCCCAGTGGAAACCAAGGTATGTGCTGGCCTAAGAATATTAGCAACAGGTACCTTCCAGAGACCAACTGGTGATATGATGGGGATATCACAGTTATCAGCATCCAGGGTACTGCACCAGTTCCTGGATGCCATATCAGCACATGCTGGTGATCGTGTATATTTCCCCAATTCCCGTGAGGAATTGGCAAGCAATATGCGTCTCTTCCAGCAAATAGCGGAATACCCTGAGGTAGTGGGTGCAATAGACTGCACGCACATATGCATCAAAGCACCAGCCGGTGAACGGGGTAGGGTCTACTTCAACCGCAAGGGCTTCCCCTCCATCAACTGCCAGGTTGTGTGTGATGCCCAGGGCATAATACTGAATGTGTGTGCTGGCTGCCCTGGAAGCTACCATGATTCCCATATCTGGCATCTGACACAGCTGTACCAGACATTTGTCAACGGGGACATCCCACATGGTCACCTAGTGGGGGATGCTGGCTATGCACTAGAGGCGTGGCTGATGACACCCATCAAAAACGCACACACACACCTGAACAGGAACACCATAATGAGGCACACGCACAAACATGAAATGTAATCGAGCGTGTGTTTGGGTTGCTCAAGTCATGGTTCCCGTGCCTGGACACATCTGGTGGAGCCTTGCAGTACTCACCAACTACATGTACCCAAATTGTCATGGCATGTGCTATGCTACATAATATGATCCTGCGAAAACAGCTGCAGCAGGACTAGCATAGGCCTGGGCCAAACAGCCCCCCACCATTGCCAAGGCCATCACAGGCAGAGCGTGACTCGGAGGAGGAACAACCTGAACCTGCCCCAGTAGGCAGAAGGAGGTGTGCCCAGTATGCTTTGGCCCTGGCAAAGAGGCAACGCATAGCACATACACTGGCTCAGTAGGAACTCTGGAAATGATACCTCTCTTTGACTCGCACATCTAGTTAAAGGGATGCCTAAGTTATTTATTTATTTATTTATTTGCATTTGTTAACCGGGTTGGTCCAGCTGGGTAAGAATTTCCCTTTTTCAGTGGAGACCCGAGGGGAAAAGCCCAAACATGTATAGGGAGTGTAGTATGTGCATCTGACATGCCAGTCCTGCAGCACCACCTGAGGCATGATTACCATGTGTTAAGCAATATAAAGCAGTGCTAAACAGAATTTACCACCATGTCGTATATGTAAAGAAAATTGCACACACCAACTAGCACAACTGTGGTCAGTGTAGAGTAATATTGGCCAACGTCCAGCAATGTTGGTTAATATTGAGCAATGTTGGACAAGCTGGGTCTAAGTATATGAAGGTCTCTCCAAACACCATTATATTGGGTGACTTCAACCACCCAAACATTGACTGGGAGCATTACTCAACCCCCAACACCCTAGCCCAAATGTTCCTAGAATTTATAAACTCACATGCTATGGAACAACTAGTCACCACCCCCACAAGAGGGGATAACATACTGGACCTGGTCATCACCAGCATGGGGACTCTGTGCTCCATACCAGAGGTATTCCTCTCATTGGTAAGATCGGACCATAAATCAGTCTCACTGGATATCCACATCCCGATCCCACCCACAGCCCAGAAAACCAAAGTGAAAAACTTCTCAAAAGGTAACTTCACACGTCTCAAAACCGAGGTGGAATCCTTCAAGGCCCCGGGCCAGTGGAAACTACGGCTCAAACTGCAGAATCCTTTATAAACGCATTCTATGGACACCTTCAGGAATGCATGGATCATGCTATCCCAAACAAAACCAAGACCCAATCATCCAAAGGCAGGCGTCCTGCCTGGTGGACCCCAGCCATAAATAAGCTGTACAACAGCAGGATGATGCTACTACATGATAGAGCAAAATCCCTAAAAGGTAACACATCTCTGATCAGTACTAACAAAAAACTACAATCCCTCATAAAATCATCCAAGGCCAGCTTCGAGAGAAAAATTGCACAGGACACTAAAGATAATTACAAGGCCTTCTTTAGTTATGTTAGGAACCTGGGTGGCAACTCCCAGATATGCTCAGAGTTGGTCCAAAATGACAAAAAATACACTGAACCCACAGATATTGCCAACATCCTGGCAGACAGGTTCAGTGCAAACTTCTCCCCCCCTTCCCCCCTAAAGAGCAAATATCTATAGCAGAGTGCTGCCTCCCTGACATCTCAGATGCTCAGGTGAGAGCCGCCCTCTCCAAAGCAAAAAACACAACATCAATGGAACCAGACGGTGTCCCGGGCTGCATCCTACATGAACTCTAAGAAGAGCTAAACCCCCACATAAAGCTGCTGTTCAATCTCAGCCTTACTACAGGATATGTACCCAAAGAATGGCGTACAGCAACAGTGGTCCCACTCCACAAAGGTGGTTCCTCTACAGACTCTGGAAACTATCGCCCCATAAGCCTGACTAGCCTGGTCTGGAAAGCTTTGGAGAGGATCATCATGGAACTCATAAACAAAGACATTGGGGACCTACAGACACTGGATCCTACCCAATTCAGCTTTGTTAAGGGCAGATCCTGCCTCTTAAACCTGGTCAATTTCTTTGAACCAGTCACTAAGGCCATTGATGGGGGAAGGTAGTCCACACAGCCTACCTGGACCTCGCAAAAGCTTTTGACACAATACCCCACTCGGGCATCATAGATAAGCTCTCCAGCTTAAATATAAACCACTATGTCATAAGATGGGTTGCAAACTGGCTCAAGGACAGAACCCACATAGTCAGAATTGCTGGAGCCATGTCAGACTCTAAACCAGTTACAAGTGGCATCCTACAAGGCTGAGTCCTGGGACCTCTCTTGTTCGGTATATATTTTTCTGAGGTTCAGGCTAAATTTGGAGGACTGTGGCTGACCAAGTTCGCAGATGACTGCAAACTGGGCACCATAATTGACTCTCCAGCTGACACAAGCATCCTCCAAAAGGGTCTCATAGAGATGGATAATTGGCGCCAGAGCCATGGCCTAAAGCTAAACGTTAAAAAGTGTATAGTCATACCCTTTGGCAAAAACAAAGTGCCCACAAATGACCACATAGGCGGGAATTCATTAAGTACGGAAAAAGTAATTAGGGACCTGGGGACCCAAGTTGACAGTAATCTCTCCTTTGACAACCACATTGCCAAAGTGGTTATAAAGACCTTCTATATAGCCCACCTTATCACAATAGGATTCAAATCTAGATTGAGGGAGGTCATTGTGCCCCTTTTTTCATCCCTCATCAGGCCCATAATTGAATACAATGCCGCATTTGGGATGTACCTTACCCGACACCTGCAGCAACTAGAAAGACCCCAAAAGTACCTCACAAAGAGGATCATGGGACTCAAAAAGATGCCATATGCTGCTCAGTTAAAGAAACTCCAGCTCTACTCAGTTGCATACCGCCTACTTAGAGGCGATCTATGCCTGATGTATAAAGCCATGTCCAACCCAGAATTAAAGAGCATGCTCCACCTCAAAAATCCAAATCCTGTAGAGCTACGCACTCGAGGGACTTGAACCTCAGCACCAAAATAAATAGGACATGCTGGAGGGACAGATTCATAACCCAGAGGCTCCCTTCGCTCTGGAATAGAATCCCAGTCCATGTTAGGCAGAGCCCCTCACTGACTCTCTTCAAGAGGAATCTTGACGAGTGGATGAGAGATCGTAGGTTTACCCCAGGGATTACTTCGGTGTCACTACTAGACAGAGGCACAGTAAACTAACCTTAAAAAGGACACAGTAAAATCAGTTCAGAGGGTGGCGAAAGCCAAACACACTCTGGCTAGGCTTGTAAATGCCTTAGGGCGGATAGCCTAGTATGAACCTATGAACCTATGTAGGGCATAGCTGAACAAAAGCCAACATGCTCATATTTGCTCTACTGGCTCTTAAGCAGTCTGGTCTGCTCAGTATGAAAATATAAAGCAGTGATGGGCCTCAAACCCAGGATACTGTGCACTATAGTCATAATACTGACCCATTAAACCATGACATGATTGCAGTGGTCAGCCTGTATGAAGAAATGTTGATAAGTCTATGCAAAGTTTTCCATGGAAACCCTGCAGGCACAGCATAATCCCTGTCGAGTTATGACACAAAGGTGAGTCCCGCAGTAAGAATAGAACCTGACTTTCAACACACACAGTAGAAATGTTAATATTGGACATGTACACATACATCAACAAATGTAGTGGACCTCAGACAGCAACATACTGAAAGGTCACAGCATGCTCACACACTTGAATAAATGAGACAAATGTCAGGCAACAGTACACTGACAGTCTGAACTGGGCATGCTCACACACTTAGGCCATGTCAGAGTACAGCAGTGGGCCACACATATCAGGCAGTTGCATGTGCTAACCCAGGAACTTCTCACTATCCAGCAATCTTCCCTCTGCACACAGTTATATGACAACAGACACATTTATAATATAGTGGAACCCTCTCATAATCAAATATGTTCTGCAGATACCGAAGTTGTTCATAGAAAGTGGGAAAGCAAAGACGATAAAACCTGCAAACAGTATCAGCAATAAACATTGTGCATCCTGAACATTATCATAGGTTCAGAGGTTGATAACTAGGCTATCTGCCTAGGGCATGTACAAGCCTAGCCAGAGTGTGTTTGGCTTTCGCAACCCTGTCAAAGTAGAACACTGTGCCTGTGAATAGTAGGTCACACAAGATAGCCCATTTGCATTTAGTGTATTGTGCCTCTGTCTAGCAGGGACCCAGAAGATATCCCATGGGTAAACATACGATCATCCATCCACTTGCCAAGATGTCTCCTGTAGGTGGTCAGTGGGTGGCTCTGCCCATGCAAAACTGGGATTACAATCCAGAGTGAGTGGAGCCTCTGGGATAAGAATCTGTCCCTCCAGCATGTCCTATTAACATCTGTGCTGAGGTATATGCCCCTGGAGTGTGTAGCTCCAAGAGAGTCAGATATCCTGAGGTGGAGCATGTCCATTAATTCTGGGTCAGATATTTCCTTAAACTACAGGCACACAACACATCCGAGTAGGTGGTAAGCGACTGAGTAGAGCTGGAGTTACTGTATCTGAACTGTGCAGGGCATCCATGTGACTCCCTACATCTGCTTGTTGAGGAACATTTGTGGCCATTACAGTTGCTGCAGGTGTCGGGTAAGGTAACTCCAAAATGTGGCATTGTAACCAAGCATGGTCATGATGAGTATAGGGGGACAATTACCTCACTTGATCAACATGTGAAACCATATGGGATAAGGTGGGCTATATAGAAGTTCTGTCTAACCACTTTGGCAATGTGATTGTCAAAGGCGAAAGTACGAACAATTCATGTCCCCAAACCCCTAACAACTACTACTGTATGTAATGGATTACTACCTATGTGGTAATGTGTGGGCATGTTGTTATTCCCAAAGGGGATGACTATGCAACTAATGGCATTTAGCTGTAGGCCATGGCTCAGGCACCAGTCATCCTATCTCTGTGAGGCCCTGTTTGAGTATGCATGTGCCAGCTGGAGAGTTGATTATGGCACCCAGTTTGCAGTCATCTGCAAACATGGTCAGCCATATTCCTCCTGTGTTAGCCTGTACGTCACACAAATATATACTGAATAAGAGAGGTCACAGGACTGAGCCTTGTGGGATGCCATGTGTAACAGGTGTATAGTCAGACATGGCACCTGCAATACTGAGCATGTGGGTGCTATCCCTGATCCAGGTAGCAATCCATCGTGTGAGATATGTGTCGATATCGACGCCAGTGAGCCTATGCATAATGGCCGAGTGGGGTATTGTGTCGAAGGGTTGTGCAACGTCCAGGCAGGCTGTGTGGACAACCGTCCCTACACTGATGGACCTGGTAACTGTTTAAAGAATATGAACAGGTCCAAGAGGCAAGATCTGCCCACAACAACGCTGAAATGTGCAGGACCCAGTGTCTGTAGGTTCCCGATGTCTATGTGCATGAGTCCCATTACAATACACTCCATAGCTGTGCAGAACAGGCTAGTTAGCCTTATAGGCAGATATTGTCTGTGGTCCGTTGTGGCAGCAACTCTGTGGAGTGGGACCACTATTGCTGTATGCCATTCCATGGGTACATATCCTGCAGTAACTATGATATTGAACAGTGACGTAATGTGAAGGTTACGTCTGTCATGAAGCCCATGTAAGACACAGGCTGGGACACCGTCTGGTCCCATTGATGTTGCGTTGTCTGCTGTGGGGAGGGCAGCACTCACCTGTTTATTTGTGATGTCAGGGAGGTTACACTCTGTTGGGATGGACAGTAGCTCCTTAGGGGGGATGGGGGGGAGACATCTGCACTGAACCTGTTTGCCAGGATGTTGGCAATGTCTGTGGGTTCAGGGTATGTTTAGTCAGTATGCAGTAATGCACAGCATATCAGTGAGTGTCCACCCAGGTACCTGAATTAACTGAAGAAGGCCTTGAGAGTGTCCTATGTGTCTGGTGCAATTGTCCGTTAGAAGCGGGCCTGACATAAATACATGAGTGATTGTAGCTGTCTGCTAGTACAGATCACAGATGCCTTCCCTGTCTGGGATTGTGCTCTATCATGTAGTAGCATCCTCCTTTCGTTGTATAGCTTATTAATGGCCGGGGTCTACCAGACAGGTCCCCTGCCATTGGAGGAGTGAGTCCATTTTTTATTTGGGATAGCACAATCCATGCAGTCCACTAGGTGTCCATAGAATGTGTATGTAAAGGATTCAGCAGTTTGAGCCATACTTACCACTGTCCCAGGGTCTCTGAAGGATACCACCTTGGTTTGGAGAAGTGTGACGTTTGCTTTTGAGAAGTTCAAAAAGATTACCCAGGATGCATGTGGGGACAGGATATGGATGTCCAGTGAGATAAATGTATGTTCTGACCTTACCATTGAGGGGTATATCTCAGGTGTGGAACATAGAGTCCCCATGTTGTTGATGATCACGTCCAATATGTTGTCCCCACTTGTGGGTGTGGTGACCGGTTGTGCTATAGCATATGAGTTTACAAATAGTAGCAACTGTTGGGTGAGGGTGTTGGGGCCTGAGTACTATCCCCAGTCAATGTGTGGGTATTTGAAGTCACCCAATATAATGGTGTTTGGGTAGACCTTCATATTGTCCAGTGTTCCCAGGAAAGCTGAGTGTGGTTCCTGATTTTGGGAGGGTGGTCTGTAGCAGGCAACAAACCAAAAGGCAGATTTGCACAATGTTAGGTGCATATGTATAGTCTGTGATGCTTTGTGCAGTGCTACCAACCTGGAGGTATGTGTATCTGTGATGTATATGGATACTCCCCCTATTTGTGTTGGCCTTTCTGAGTTTTGTGGTCAGAAAGCATGGTATGAAATATAACCTGGTAGTGCTGGTGTGCATTTGGGAGCCTGAACCAGGTGTCTGTTAGTGCACAGATACCACTATTGTCCATACTGAGGAGATTCCTGAGTGGGCGCAATTTGAAGGTAACACATCTGGTGTTGAGCAGCATTACCCTCAGTGTCATGTACTCTGTAATGTCTATGGAGGTGAGTTTGTCTTTTGAGGCTTGTTTAAAACCGGCAGTATGGTAGTAGCAAGTGCCTTAGCCAGTATTCAAAAGTCCAAGGGTGACAGGTGCAAGCTGTCCATAGGGAAGCTATGTGGCATGTTGAGCATGTCACCCCAGGCTGACAGACACTGTATCCCCTTTGAATGACACCAATATGTTAGCCAACTGTTAAACGTCATCAGTTTGTTGGTATACTGTGACATCATACTTAGTGAGTGTAAGATGCTAAACAAGGTCAAGGTCATACTGGCCTGGGCTACATGATCAGAGAGTTCCTCTATGTATCATGTCATGTGGTCCAGGGAGGAACGTCTGAGGTTGTATGCACCAGCATGGACAATGATGGAGCCAGTCCTGTACTTGCTTTGGAGTGACCTGAGTGCATGTGTTATGTTGTGGATCCTGGCACCTGAGAGACAGCTCAAAGTGACTATTCCCTTGTTTGGCCTGGTGAGTGGGACATTAGTGTGCCTGACAATAAGTGTCACTTATTACAAGTGTATTACGTGTGTTGTTTTGCCCGAAGGGCAGTGACTGTGTGGCACACTGACATTGTGAACTATGTGATATGTGGGTATTGTAGTGGGGTAGCAGTTGTTTGTGTGTCTGCTTTGGAGGTCTCTGCTGCTTAGGCAGAGTTTATGTAGAGCCTCCAAGTATGTTTATGTGTGATAATGTGGTCTGATTGCTGTTGCTATAGGTTTATGTGAGACTGATATGTGGTGTGTGTGGTTACCTTCACCACCTGATAGACTATGCCAGTCATGGGTCGATAGAACTCAGCCTCCTGTATGGCAATATTGTTGCATCTCTCACATATATCTGAGTTTGTTGGGAGGAGAAGAGGGTTGTCTGTGTACATGAGGTAGATGTGACATTGTGTCAAAACCACAATATTCACTAGCTGGACAGGAGAGTACACACGAAACCGACCTCTGGACATGCCAGGATATTATGATGACATACTCCGTAGCCTGATCACAAAGGATCAGTAGGGTACTAAGTGTGTAAAAGAGTATAACAGGGATTAGTGCTCAGGTTTGTTGGTGTTTTGTAAAGAGTAGCTGAGAAGGAGTCCAGACTGAATCATGACACCTCCTTCAGCTATGTCATAAATAGCAATGTACACTCATATATGTCCTGAGTCAGGGCCAACTGTACCTGACTGACAATGCTGACATCCTGTCAGACAGGCCCATATATACATACCCACCTCCCACTAATGATAATCCCTGTCATCATACCAGGAGATATCACATGTAGAATGGCTGAACAGCTCCCCCCAAAGCCAAAATCATGGCAGCAATTGGATGACATTGTTTCCCAATATGTGTCATGCATGAACTACAGAACAAGCAGACCCTGCACCTGAACAGTCTGTTGAGCCTCACCCTCTCCACAGGATCTGGAACCACTGAATGTGTTACAGCAACATATGGCACTCCCAGCAAGTGTTGGTGCACAACACACCATGGGAAGTATAGTCCAGTAAGCCTATGAAGTCTGATCTGCAAGGCCATGGAGTCCATCATGGTTGAAGTCATAAACAGAGCTATTGGAAGCTGACAAACACACAACTCTAGCAACTGTGGTATGTTCATGTGCAGATCATCGTTCCCAAACATGCTAGACTGTTTTCAAGGTAGCCGCCCAGGACATACATCACTGAACAGAGCTACACATGTCCCACATAGACTTTGAATAGCCCTTTATCAACATCCCAGACACATGTCGTATCCACACAACCAACAATCTGTGCATAAATATGTGTTTACATATGAAGGAATGTTAATGTGTCCACAGATAGATCACACAAGGTAAGAATTATGGGGTCCTGTTCAAGCTGTTGACACCTGCCGACCCACATGGCTCATTCCTGGGATTGCATAAAACAAAGTGTACACACATTACCATGTCCAGTCTGATGATGTCAGCATCCTACAAATATAGCAGGAGAAAAGAAGCCACCCAGTAAAGCATATAGCGTGCCATGTTAATGCGTATCTCTCTAGTATCATAACATAGTTAGGTAGGGGTTTGATTCCTACAAATGCTGACAGTGTGTGTGTGTGTGTGTGGGGGGGTGTATATGTGTGTGATTTCCTTTGAGAGGAGTGCCCTTTTTGGAGACTGGGAAACCACATTAAAAGAGGTACATTCCTCTTTGGAAAGTCTGATGATGACAGCATCCTACAAATATAGCAGGAGAAGAGAAACCAACCAGTAAAGCATATAGTGTGCTGTGTTAATGCATATTACTCTGCTATCATAACATAGGTAGGGGTTTGAATCCTGCAAATGCTCAGTGTGTGTGTGACACAGTTGGTCAATGCAGTGTGGGTTTTGCTTTTACTATGGTATGACATATCATGATTAAAACAATATATGCATTGCACACAGCAGGTATCTGCATGGCAAATAAATATGTGTACATGTGACCTCAATCAGTACATAGGTGTGAAGCCTGCATACTACATGAATACATTTGTTTCCTTTGACAGATTGTGCCGCTGCTTCTCAGATCGTAGGTCACATATGTATGTATGTGACAAGCCCAGCCACTGAAGTGATCTGTGGCCAAGGTCATCTGTGCCACACACACCCATGACAGTTACTATAAAGTACTGTGAGTGAGGGTACATGCCTGGGGTATATGTCAGACATGTTCATACACAACAACGACTGGCAATAATGGACAGTCATTATAGGTATACAACAGCCCTGTGGATATGCATTCAGGCCCCTAATGTCTTATGTGACACACCGAGGGACTCCACAATACCTATGGATATGTGGATACCAAGGGACAGATGACATAACACGTGGCTGTATGTACACATTGGTACCCAACATACATGTTGGGGGCTACCACCTATGTGGTACTGTCAGCATAGTATGTATAGTAAATGTGGATGACTATGCCATAGTCGGCTTACTGCTGTACAGCATGTATTGGACAACAAGTATCTGTCTGTATGATACCCTTGTGCAGGATATGCGTCCCATCCAGGGAATGCATTGTAGGCCAATGCATGCATTTCCAGATGTGAATGGACATATCCCTAGTGTGTTTGCATGTACCTAAAAGGGCTATATGCCAAACAGGTGTTGTCCCAGGAACGGGTGGCAGTCAATACCACTGGTTACTGTTATAGTATAGTACCGGAAGGATCCAACTGTTACTGAGTTCCCTACAACTGTGTGTCATTTGTCAGGACATCATCTAATGATTGGTTATAGTCATGCTGTTGAGGTTGTGTATACTACCAGACAGCAAATCATTGACAGATATTAACAGTATCACCCACAGAATAGTGTCAACCCATGTCATACACACACGTGTACCCATGTTAGTACATATCTGAATGCATACTGGCCATCGAAAGATACTATGAGATGTTAACAATGTGTACAACAGGGTATGTCACACTTCCCATGTGTCCACTATGCACGTACATGCAGACAGTGCACACCCACCATGTTCACAGATGTACAGTTGCTAATCTATAATGCACACATCACACACGTACTGTCCACTCACTAACACATGCTGGCAACACTGTACACTTCAGCCAAGTGGCACATGGGTGGACAATACATATTTAGACCTAACACTGGTGTAAACAATGCTACAATGACAATCAGAGCTGTGATGCATAATGCCTGCTCAGATATACCTACAAGGATATCATTACACTTTCCTGTTGACAACTTGCTAATATTGCTACACTGCTATAATGTCACCCTGTGCATCAGAACCATGTTAGCCTGTTCCTGCATCAATGTTACAGATGACAGCAGGTGGCACAGGTGTCATCATATGCATAGGGTGTGTTGTTGGTTTGCCAGAGCCCGAAATTAACCCATCCAATCGACATGTCTGTGTGTGTGTGTGTGTGTGTGTGTGTGTGTGTGTGTGTGTGTGTGTGTGTGTGTGTGTGTGTGAGGGACAACAGTACAGCATGGGCCAATGTTGATGTAATGTGTGTGTGTATGTGTGAGCCCTAGTTGTTTGGTTAATGTGTGTGTGTCTGCATGCACACAGCTCCACCATGTGGCTGCCATATATGGGAGGTTGTAGGACAGCCACAGACTGTACCTGCTAGGCTGTACAGATCACTGTCTCTGGCCACGGACACAGTACCTGTGCCTGGCAGGGGTGCTACGGGCAGTATCGGGTACCAACCCTGACTGGGTACTATCATCAGAGGCAGAGGTATGATGACTGGACCCATGTCCCTGCTGGGACTGGCCAGAGCCACGTGCATGTGGTCTACTAGGACGGTCAATGGACAGGCCAGCCCCAGCATTGCTGGGGCTGGTACTGCCACTATGGGAGCGGCTGTGATCTGTGTGCCATCTGCGACAACTGCCAGCTGTTGCTGTTGCTGGCATGTGTCCACGCCAATGTCTCAACCATCCTGCATGGTCCTGGCTCATGGAAAACACATTGTGGAGGGCATCTAATGTCTCCCCCCAACGTCTTTCAATGACCTTGGTGTAATTCCAGATGGCACCGGCAAGGTCACGGATGCTGTCATTGATAGTGGTGTAATTGGCCCTCTGTGCCCTTAGTCCCTGTCTGGTGTACCGTTCCATACGTGCCTGTGCCTGCATTATAGCCCGGAACATACTGGAGGTTGTAATACCTGTGGGGGCACGTCTGCCAGGGGCAATATGACCAGTGGTCCTCCCTTGAGAACCCCTGGACATCTGCCTATGTGGTACCATTCCAGGAATCCAGCTATGGCTGCTGTGAGGGGATGCAAGTGCCATGGGTACCACACTCTCCTGGTCAATGCCAACTGTATGCTGTCCCTTGGCTAAGGCCATTGGTGATGAGGGATGTATTGGCAGTATGAGTGTGCGCAAAGATGGGGTTGAACGCTGTGTACTGTCAATTGGCGTACCAATGACAGACCCTGTCAAACCTTCCTGTGCCAGAATACATGTCTGATCATCTCCACTATTAATGGCAGTGACTTCAGGTTCCCTGCTGCTTTCAGTCACCCCAAACTCAGTACCTGTGAGAGCAAGACAGGAAACACACTTTACAATCTGTACATGATGTTAGCACACATACACACATGCACACATGGACACATGAACACATGAACACATGCACACATGCACACATGCACACATGAACACATGCACACATGCCCACATGCACACATGAACACATGAACACATGAACACATGCACACATGAACACATGCACACATGCACACATGAACACATGCACACATGAACACATGAACAAATGCACACATGAACACATGCACACATGAAAACATGAACACATGAACACATGCACACATGCACACATGCACACAAATACACTCCTCACTACAGCACATACACACATACACACACACACACACACACACACACACACACACACACACACCAGCAATTCAACACATACTCAATAGTGGGTGAAGGTGGGTGACAGTATCCTAAAGCAAACAGTCACCTCACACGTGTCAGCATGCAGAATATGTGTTACTCAAGACCATGCAGTGCAAGTGTAGACGACCCTATTTAATGACATTATACATGGCTTTGATGCATGTGTGTAGTTGTTCAGTGATTGGCTACACCCTGGAACACAATGTGTACATGGACACAACATTGCTGTGCACGTATTAACAGCTCTGCAATGTCCTGTGCACCATCACTCACAGGTATACATACCATGGATACATGTGTTATCTGTGTGACACATAGATTGCCATGTATGTGTGATTACAGTGTCTGTGTCCATAGCAGATAATAGTGGGCACAGGTGTAGCACATGCATGCTATGTACACACATGGGATGAGTGGTGCATGTAGACGTGAAGGAATCCCAATGCTCAACTTGGCCATTGTACAGTGGTTATGGTGAGTGTGGGACATATCGCAGATATGTCAGTGCCAGGCATGACATGGCATGCTACACGACTGCAACATTAAACACCACACATACCCAATGTGTGTCATGTGACCTATGCACCCAATAGCATTCTAGGACATATATGTGACACTTTGTACAGATGGTGACTGCTGTGCATATTGTGTATACTGGCATATGTAAGCACACACACAACACGCTATGCATATTGTATATAGGTGCATATGTTTGCACACACACAACATTGAGGTGCAAAGCAATGACTGCTATGTGTAGTACTGTGGTCACTGTAACTGGATGGGGTGTAGTACCATGTGCCATCATCATCATGCATCTTGTGGTCACTCATGGCTATTAATGTGTGACAGACCACCGCCTAGCATGCTGTACCTGAACTGCATTGCTGTGGCTACGTTCACAATTACACAGCCACTTTGTACATGGGTGTGTGAGGTGCCTAATAGTTAGCATTGCCTAACATGACTATGTTATGTGTTGAAGAGTGTTGCACAGCCCCATGATAGGCCTCTACCCCTGAGGTAGATCATGTGTGTGTGGATGACATGTGGGATACTGAAGTGTGACTTTACAGCGGGTGTGTGGTAACGTCATATGTAGCATGTTTTTGTGTCCTGTGTATGATAAACGTGTTATGTTGTGTACAGCTGTAGCAACTATGCCTATCCAATGTGCAGTACAGTGTTGCGACAACTGTGTCTGATGCTCTGTGTATTGCATGTCATTGAGGCAGCTACTGACATTACTGAGCTGTGCAACGTCTTACAGCAAACATGCACAGCATGCAATATGCGTAGGTGTGTTACCTGTACATGGCCTACACCTCACCTATGACATGCACATTTCATTACCAATATTGCAGTTATACCACACTCACCAGCATGGATCATCTGCCCTGCTGTCACACCAGAGGGACCTACGAGAATATGAGACAGTTCGTGAGTGGCCAAAACTGTGGCATTGCTACAGTGGGTATGCTAAACTACAGTAGAACAACAGTCAACAGTCACAGGTGTAGAGATAATATTCCAAATATCAGTATTGCACAACACTAGGCAGCACAACTGCTAAACACACAGTACACATCTCACGTAGACATAATCTAACAATACAGTTAACTGTAGTCTACAGATAGGGCATGTTACCTGCTCGCTCCATGTGAACATGCTGGGTGGCTCCGGCCTCCATGACAACACATGTCAGAGGTTGTTGCTGCTGTTGTCCAGGAGCCACCACACTTAGGAGCAGCTCCTCCACTCTGGTGAGGGGGGGGGTGAATGGCCACCCCACCACCTGTGGCAAGCTGTTGTCTTTGGATATCAGACGAACGCCGCCGGACATGTCTAATTAAATCACTGCAGTGATGGTGTACCTGCTCATATGTCTGGCTATGCATGCCTATGTCATTTACCCGATGAACAAGATCCTGCCACAGTGCAGCCCGCTCCTGCTGGTGATGGCTGCTTCAGGAAAACAGCATTGTGTACTGCTGCACGAAGCTTTTCACAATTTCCTCTTCCTCCGCTGCTGTGTACGACGGATTGCATTGTTGGGCCATCTGGCTGAAAAAGATATGAACAATATGTGTGAGTGAGTCCTGTGGCACACTTTAAACCTTTAACCAAAGATATCACTTTACTGACATATATACTATCCATTTGTCTCTCAGAGGTTACACACGTTCACTACCACTTATTGGTTCTCAGGCCTCAACTGACTAACAGTGCCTGGCACACTCTATATATCACACCACTATACAACAGTACCCGGCACACTGTTTGTGACACAATGCACAACCTCGACACAGAGGTATATATCACGCCAATGCACGGACAGAGATGTCATCCATTGCAATGAATGTAAAGTACAGTTACAGTCGTACCAGTCAACCACCCTAGTCATTGATGCCATAGCCCTGCCTAACATATGTGTACAGTTGTTACTATAGGTGGCATACTGCTGTAACAGAGTATATATGTTGCTGGATACACACGTATACCCTGTAACACACATATGATTGCAGCCATGGTACAGGCATAATTACACACACATCAGACAAACATACAATGCATCACTGTATGCCAACACAGATGAGCATTACCTGTGTACTATAAAGTACTGTGTGCCACTACTTACAAATCCTTATGCCTGAGTTTTGTCCTCTATGCAAACAACAGGAAACACACAAGATGTGTTTCCAAGCAATGTGAACACACACTATACTGTGCTGTTTAGGCCTACAGCTTCAGGTAGTACTACAGTTCATATGGGAGTTGGATTCACCAGCAGTACCACTCACTAAGCATACATATATTGCTTTAGCCTACAATGAGACACCACGGTTGTCAACAAGGAACTACGTCACATCGTATGCCATACTACTATGTCTGCCTAACAGTACAATACACATCTTTTGCTGGCATCACAGCTAGGACAGACACTACCATGTCAGATACAACTTCACACTAACCTATCACACCTTTACAGACCTTGCACACATTCAGTGTTACACTTATTCAACCTCACATAGCAGATATTGCATTGAGTACATGTGTGAGTGCATAGATAGGTAGGTAATATGCTATTGGCCCTAGGGCCTACAGCAGCCTAGCCATATGCTACCCTGGCCTTTGACACACATGTACATTGATTTCACTTGCCCCTGCCAACCAGAACCACAGAGGGGGTTCCTGGGGTGTATTACCAATCTCCCAAACAATCATCAGGGGTATTTATGACAACTGCTATTGAGGACCCTTGTTTGCTATTGCTAGGTGGTCTATTCCAGTGTATGGCATATCTCTGAGATAGGAACCTATCCCTCCAGCATGTGCTGTTTAGTTAGCTGATGAGGTTTAGGGCCCTAGAGCGTGTATCCCAGAGGGATTGTGATATGTTGCCATGGTGGTTGTCACCCAGCTATGGGTGTGACATACCTCTGTATGTCCGGCAGAGGTCACCTCTGTGTGGCCAGTATGCAATACAGTCTAGATGTGGTTTTGTGAGTCAGTCTGCATAGGGCATCTGTTTGCGGCCAGTATTACCCTTTGTAAAGTATGTCTGTGGCCTTTCCACCTGCTGTAGTTGTCATGTGAGGTACATACCACACAGGGCATTATGATGAGTAGAGGGGAACACTGACCTATATTTGATGACACACCTGTTGTCATGACACATACCACACAGATTACAGGTCTAGTGTGGCACTGTCTTTATCAAAGAGGTGGCTACTGTCCACCTGTGTCCCATGTTCCCTTATCACACCTTCGGTGTTGGGTAGATCTCTATCTATGTGGTAGTTAATGGGTACAGTGTTTTGGAAAGGAGGAATGGCACTGCAGTATCAACACTTGTCTACAGTCCATGCCTTGGTCACCACACACCTGTTGCAGTACATATGGCCTCATGTCACTCTCTCTCTCTCTCTCTATATATGTATATATATATATATATATATATATATATATATATATATATATATATATATATATATATATATACACACACACACACACATATTTATACACATACATGTACACATGCATTGCTGTACACATGGATGTACATATAGGCACATGTACAGTCCACCTTTCATGGTGGGGATATCACTTATGCGAAAGTTGTGGGATGTACAGTTATGTGGTTATATTGCACAGTGTTGTGCAGAATACATGTGGGTGTCCTCGGCCCATGTAGCTTTAGCAGGCCTCACTGGCTGTAACACAGCAGATCTGACAAATCAGTCCCACAGTGTTTAACTAGTACATGACATATATCAGCAGTGCATGCTGTTTTCTATGCCACACACTACGACCTACATAGCTATACGCACATAGCAACCTTCAACGACAGATATCTGTCCACCCTTCACTAACAGTTGCAGTATGTCCCTTGCCCTATGCACATGTGCAGATACAGATAGATATGTACTGCTGCCACACATGGATGATTTGCAGTGTGTAGAGTACTCTTCAGGAACATCTACTACATGCCAACACATACATATGAGTTACATACCTTACCTTTGTATTTCCCTGCTCCGTCTCTTACAGTTTTGTAGTTTTTTTTTTGGTTGTTTGTTTTGGGTTTTCTCCCTCTGTTTCTGTTTCTGTTTCTGTTTCTGTCTCTGCTTCTCTCTCTGTTGTCTGTGTCTCTGTCTGTGTCTCTCTCTCGCTCTCGCTCTCTATCTCCCTGTACCTGCAATGATATTATTGCATGTGTGGACAGCAGGTACAGCCTGCTTTTCTAGGTATCTGCACTTGTGCATGTGACAGCCTCTGCACCAATTGCTGCCCACCATTCAGTAATTGCATGCAGCCTGCTGTGTGGTGATTGCATTAATCACTGTGATTGCAGGCCACTGCTATAAAATGCTAGGTTAGGTAGGCATAGCCCTTTCAGCTTTCCAAGGTGGGGCCCATGCTTGTTTGCTCTGGACACCATTGTGCCAGTCAGAAGGTTGGTATATGTCTCTTATCTGAAGCTAGGGTTGTAGCCAGTGATATGCATGTTGTACTCAAACCTGAATGTTGCTGCTTCCAGTACACACTTCACAGTGTAGACATGTACTCACCCCTCCAAATGCTAACACATGATACATGGGAGTATGTACTTTCTTTCTGAATTAGACATTTAACTGCCATACAAATGTGGTTAGTGCACTGTATTCCTGTGGTACATGCAGTGTTTGTGAACTGATATACTGTAATTATTACGTTACTCACTTCTGAACAGTTTGCGGTTTGTTTGTGTTGACATTAGCACAGGCTGCTCAACACAACTGGACATATTTCAGTACTGAGTATGCCTACCTACACCTTGGTTTTTGCCTGAATACACAGGTGTGTTGTACCTTTGGGTAGGGGTGGAGAACTGCAAAGAGCATTTTTTATTATCATGTGAGGTTTATCTTGCTGAACATACAAAGTTGTTGTGTACCTGTTAGTCTATCAAGGCAAGTAGTCTGTCTGCATAGCTCCCACCTGTGGACATATCCAGATGGTAGCTAGAGGTTAGCCTATTATAGTTTGTCTGTGCACCACAACAGTCTTTTCAGCACTGGCACATTGGCATTGTCACAGTTGGTTGCTAGCAGTACATGGCTACATCCTGTGATATTTCTGTGTTGTACTCCTACATAAGGGCATGCTTGTGAAACTCCTTCCAAAGCTATTTGCAGAGTGTGTAACAGCAGCAATGCTGATATGCCTGTGTGTTTCTGCCTCTGCCAGGCCTCAGATACTCTCAGGTATATATTTGAACGGCCTCAGTGAAAGGTACATATATGTTAGATAGACCTGCAATATATTACAGACATATTGCAGTTGAGACTTTCTTGGGAATCAGAGCATATGTATACCTACACCTTTTCTGGCATGCAAGCAGTGTCTACTCTCACCTATTGACATTATTCATTACGTGTGATTCCACACTTGTCTGCCTAAAGTTAGTACTTTCCAGAGTGATTCAGTGGGGCACAGCTAACATTTGTTTCCAAATCAGGGACATCCCTGTAAAGCAGTCACAGTTGGGGTGTCTGGCCTCTGCCCTATTCAACTTTGCCAGTATTTATCCTGGTCTGATACTGTGTGGTGTTTATAAGGTGCTACTGTAACATTATTCTCTGCTTGGATGGCTGGTTCTCTTTTCACAGTCATGTCATGCAATTCCACAACAACTGCTAGTAAAAACCCACAGAACAGGATTTGTCTTATACCATTCCTAATTTCCATTTACATTCCCTCATTGTAATGCATGATATATTTATTTCAGCACCAAATTATTTGTACATCTGCTGTGGCTTAGTGGTAATTCATGCAGTTTATTGCATCACTAGTCTGGGGTTAGAGACTGGCAGAGGTCTTTTCTTTTGCTGCTGAGCAGAACAAGGGCCCTTCCATAGAGTGACTAAGGCACTTTTAAGCAGTTGTACGTGGGTTTGCGTGGGTTTGCGTCATGCTTAGCAATGCTTAGCTAAGCGCACACATGTGCACACTCACTTAAACCCACTTACTACTGCTTAAAAGTGCTTACTCCAGCTAACCCCCGCACTAATTTCCTTTAAAGAAAAGAAAATGGGGAGATAGGAAAGTGGTGAAAAAGGGGGCACAAAGAGGGAAAGACAGTAGGAAAACCAGCTCAGAATGTGCAGGACGGGTGTAGGGAAGGTCCATAGCTGCCCATTTCTTTACCAGCAACAGCTGTGCATATGCAATAAATTTGGAGTGAAATTTGAAACCATCCACCCTTGGGAGAGGGGTGAGGACAACAAAGTATGTTGTACTGCCAATTATAATTATCAGTTTACATGTCCAATGGACATGTGTGCGAAATGGGCAGCTATGTATGGGGCATAATATTTTTGTGGGTACAGATTGCCCTTTTTTTTTTTTTTTTCAGGTGAGAGTGGAAAGTGAGGTAGAGGAAGTAGGTATGTTTGGGGAGGTAGGTTGGGGAGGTAAACAGACAAGACACATACAGGGGCAGTGTATGACACATGGGGTGGGTGAACACAATTGTCGGGGTCAGATGTTTGGAAATCGCAAGCCCATGAGCCCACAGATGGTAACAGTGGAACTGAGATCCCCACCCATGGGCAGTCACCACTGCACCTTCACAGCCCCGAGGGTGGCTGTGCTGGGGGCTGCATAGGATGGGCAGGCTCACCCGTGAGACATGCCACTCTCACCTCGAGCTGGTGTAGGCGATCAGCGACTGAATGCTGCATCTCCCTACGCACCACAGCCTGGACCCTTTGAAGGGTGACAGGTGGACCTTCTCCACCCACGCTTGCATGGGGGGATGAGCCCCATCCCCTGCAGCGCTTCCACCCGAAGGTGGCACAGGACCAACGGAGGAGGGGAGCCTGGGCTGGGCACCAGACCTGCTGGTGCCAGGTGCACTCGCCAGCTGAGGAGGGACAGGTTGGTCCGCTGGGACCGGCCTTCCCATACGTTCTGTGATTAGGTGTGTTTAATTACAACATAAACAACAGCATTCTAGATTAGTTGTAACAGCATGCAGTAATATTCCCATTAACCCAACAATTCCAACAGTTGAACAGCAAGCATAGCACATGCATATATTGAACAACAGTGGATATTCCAACAGCATGCAGGGATGTTTGGTAGCAACAGGCCACCATGATTGTGGTGTTTGAACAGGGCACATGCATCAACGTGAATGCAAATATTTATAGAACAATAGGACATATGTCCCAACAAATATTTAAGATTACACATACCCATTCAGGTGTGGAATTGCATGGTTTGTGCACATACAGTAGGGTGTAGAAAAAAACCTCGATTAACATATTATAATTACTTTTAGTCTACACTACATTCCTAGTGACTGCAAGTGTATATCCCCTACTTGTATTATTACACTTGCCACCATGCATTAGGTTGTGTAATGTGTTTGGCTAGTTCAATATATGCCTGACCTATATCTGACATACTAACTGTCCAAGATGCAGATGTTACTGCTACATATTCCTTGATTGCATTTATATTTCTTGATCTATATATCTGGATGTTTTCACATGACATTTTCACTTCTATTTGTACAGAACCCTGCATTTCTTGACACACACTCACATTTCTGGTGAACAAATTAACATGCTACTCATGTGTCAGATTTACTTATGCATGCCAGCCAGTAACTGACTGTTGAGGACTGTATATATGCTTCACAGCTATTAGCACTTCCTACACCCACTTTATATGGGACTGCACAACTCTGGGTTGCCAGCACTTTTTAAAACAGTACTATTTGTATAATGCAAGGGTACAACAACATTTCAAACTGACACAGACACACTCCAGGTTTTAGACCTTTATTAATGACATTACACACTTTTCCACAGGCTCACTCCTTTATTTGTTATAACGGTGCATATGGAAGACATATTCAAGACATATTATACCTTTATTAATAGGTTAGAACACTCTTTTACAGGCTCACGCACTTATTTTATATGACAGTACCTGGAGAGATATTATTCCGGGCATATGTTACCTTTCTTAATGGGTTACTACACTCTTTTTCTGGCTCTCTGACTTTTTTATCTGACAGTACATGCAGAGGATTTATTCAGGCCATTTTATGGCTGTATTATTGGACTACAACACTTTATTTCATGCTCTCTCCCCTATTTTATATAACAATACATGCAGAATAATCACTAACTTGCCTGGTGGCGCAGCCTTAGCAGCCTATCTGCATAGGCTTGCTGATTCACAGCATGGTCACCTGCAGCTGTAAAGTAAATAAAGGGATATTGAGACATACCTATCCATTATACAGAAATAATCAATTATCAGTTCTTACATACTGCATTCCATGGCTACCTACTCAGTTGTGGGGCATCCTGCATCCCACAGGCCTCCTGTATCCATTGGTTCAGGTGGTCCTGCTTCCATCTCTTCAGGTCTGTATGGTGGTTACGGACCTGCTCACCAGTCCAAGGAAAGCCTGTGACACTGGTGAGGTCATGACCTAAACGGTTCCAAGCCTCTGCCTTGTACTCCGTCCCTTGGAACTGGCCCTGCAGGAGTCTTGACTCATGATGGTGGACAAGGAGCCAAACCATGTATTTCGACTCCTCGATGCCCCAACGTTGCACTTGGAAGCATGTACCCTCTCCAGCACCAGCCATTCTAACTGCAGATGTGAGTTACAATCAGTTATGGTGGGTATTCCTGCCTGTGGGGCTTAAATATGCCGCATTTCCCGCACTTTGTAGTGATTGTCCGTTTTTGAAAATTCTCTGCTGACTGCAGACCTACTTAGTAATGGTTAATCTACCATTATTAAGTATATGTATGTTAACAGTGGTTGTTTTTCCTAAGTTGTCATGGCTTAGTGGTTCTGTACTTTGATTATGATGCACAGTGTCCTGGGTTCGAACCTTGTTATTCATTTTATTTTCATACTGTCCAGACAGGCTAGGGGGTGTGGCTTTGTTTAAGCAACTTTGCTCTACGTTGCTCCACGGTGCCCTATGGTGCCCTGGTTGGTGCTGCGCGCATGTCCTCGCAAACACATTGCACTGGTTAAAGCGCTATTTAGCTATGGACACCTCTATTGCACTGGATAAAGCACTCTTACACTTTGGGCAACTCTATTGCGCTGGGTAAAGCGCTCTTAAACTTTGAGCACCTCTACTGCACTGGGTAAAGTGCTATTAAACTATGGGCAACCCTATTGCGCTGGGTAAAGCGCTGCTTAACTGCAAGCAATTATATATCAGGATCCTTTAAAAATATATATTTTGTTCACTGATACATTGGCCATTTCAATGCTTTTTACTAATATTTTAATCATATTTGTCAGGTATTTTTCCATATACTGATTTAAAATATAATTAAGAAGGGGAGTGGTGGGATTCGAACCGTGAATGCCTCTTCTTTGTGCGAACACTCTACCATTATGCTATTGCTATTTGGTGCAATTTGCGTAAACATTCTTTCTTATGCTCTTCCATGTCGGAATTGCTAACTACAGCTAAGCAATGGGCACACCCGTGCACATACGCGCAAATATGGGCAGCTATTTTGGGAATTTAAAAAAAATAAAATTAATGTTTTACTTTTTATAACTGTGATGGGGGTTTACAATGTCAGGGAGTGTGGTGTTGGGTGCAAGGACATTTGAGTGGATTCGCTCTTGTGTAATTTCATTTTACTTTTCCAAACCTTGCAGGGGTGTGGACATTTAGACTGCTTGGCAGTTGGACACGCCCCCTGCTTTCTTACACGGTCTGTGTAAGACTTACGGTTGAGTCAGCGTGCCCTCATGAATATTCATGGAATGCTGACGTCATACCGTTGAACTGAAGCCTCCAAGTAAGACTTATTAAGTCTTACACGGAGGATTCGTGAATCCGGGTGAAAGTCTTTCCCACCATGTCTTCCCCTCTGCTTGCCACCCCCTATTTCACCACATTTCTATCAACTGCTTTTTCACATGTTTAATGTGGTTAAAAAGTAGAATAACACAAAACACACAAAGCCAGAAATGGCCCAAAGCACGGAGTCTGGCATTGCATACCAATGTATAGTGACGGTGAATGGTTATACATGTACTATGGCAAAACCTGGTCAGTTTTTACTATCACTCAGAGTAGTCCATTTATTCTCATGTAAAGGTGCTTAAACATGCTGCATTATAGAAATACAGTGAAAAGTCAGAATAAAGGCAATACTTGGTGACATTTACTCTATCAGTCCTTTCGCTACTGGATGTCACAAAGTGCAACTTCCTCTGCAGGCTGTTAACATAAATCACTTATCTGCAAAGATTGATGTTTGGCCATAGCATCAATGTTTTGATTCCAGATGTTTATCACATTATTTCTTACTGTGATGTTACACTTCTATGATATGTTTTACGAAATACATCTTAATTTTTCTCCGGTTGCACCTTTAATGAACAGATTTTGAAGACTGTTGCAAAAAAGCATTTACAAACACATCCATGCACATAAGGAAGAATTATTAAACCACCCTTATTCTACTCATGTCTTAATCAAGTTTTTCCTCTCCTACAACTTCTTGATCCCCAGAGCCATCAGTTAATGACACAGAGCTTGACAGATGACTAATGAGGACACACCATACAGATGTGCATTAATTACCTAGAACAACACTCTGACATGTGTTTGTCCATCTGTCTCTATCTTGCCCCTTCTCTCTCTAACCCCTTTGTACTGTAGACTATTCATTAGGCAGATGGATGTAAATGTCATCTTATGGCATTTTCATACTGTCCTTACTTTGCTGAAGGCTAATACCTCGATCGACCATTCACTGAATATGTTATCACTTTCCCTTCATGGCGGGATTTTGACATGTGTGAAGTAGGATTGACTTTGTGGTCTGCTCATATAGTGATAAGCCTGTAAGCTTAATTTTACATCTTGACAATGGTTCTAATACAGCATTAGGTGAAACTCTTACTGCCTGTTTTTATAAGTCCTTTTCATGTGAATGTGCTGCCTATGATTCTGTCTAACCTCCTACTGTTGTAGTCCTCGGCAATTGTGTCAGGACTGGCAGCAAGCAAGGGTACATGCTAAATGGCATTTCAAGTGTTATTGCAAAATGTAGTGAGTTTTTGCCTTAGACCACATTGCCATGGTTACCTTATACAATACATCTCCTGAAGAATACATGCTATTGTTTTGGAAAACCATTTCAGGAAATTCCAATGAAAACCTAAATGGCAGTGTGCATGATTAAATATGACAAGGAGCTGTCTGGGAGTGATGTAGAGGGCTAAGGCTGTGAGCTTTAGCTTCTGTGATGCTAGGATTGATTCCTTCAGCCCTCATTTGCTGATTATGCGACCTGAGCATGTCACTTAACCAGACATTGCTCCCACTTCACCTGTGAAAAGGAATGTTTGTCCAGTAGATTTTCCTGGATAAAAAATGGCTATCATTATTAGAGGGTCAATTTCACATAATGGCTAAGGTCTTCTCCTGAATCCAAGAACAAAGAATCTGCCAAGAGACAGCAAACATGGCTTTGTAAATGCAAATAAAACCATGATTTATTTGCATTTGCCTAGCTGCGTTTGCTGTCTTTTGCTGGATTTTTTTGTTCTTGAATTTATTTTGTATTATAGAGACAGCTTACTTTTCAAAGCACTAGGTTTTGTTTGTATTCTCCTCATGAATGCCATGTGCAGAGTTTAATTTTAATCTTATATTATAGGCTAGGATTAAAATTGTCTTTCTGGGCAGTTAAACTAGTATTCACTTATGAATACTAGTCATTGTTAAAGAAGTTCAGGAGATCATAAAAGGTAAACCACAAGAAAAGATCTAAAATGTCAGTAGAGAGAAGGTTGTGTTGTATAGGAGAGCCAGAATTACTATTCATTGGAAACTAAGAAAGGCCATTGTTGCTGTCCTATCTAGGACACAATAGAAGAGTCATCTTGGGTACTGTTCAATTAGCTTTATTTTATACGAACACATCATTATAGAAGTTTATTGATTTTAACTTAAGTAACTTATATACAAAATAACAACTGCAATCATGCATGCGCTCTCTCTGGGTGTTCTTTCAAAATGGCACTAGGGATTGCACATGTCTGGAATTTATATATGCACATATAGTCTTGACATGCTTCTTAAAGATATAGCGTACACATCACTTGCACTCTGTTCTACATCCTCCCTCTTTGAGAAATAGATCATATAACATTATAAAGCTATTTGGCATGCAGAAATCACAGGCAATTCTTGGTCAAGCATTATATAATACTAAACACACAGATATATACAATCAAATCCATGTTGCTGTGTATTTCACACTAGGCTTATATACTCAGCCATTTTGTGTGACATAAAACTGGGAATGAGATTTAGCAACTGGAACTGTCCCTGCAAAATGGTTGACCTATGCAATGTTCAGATCATTTTCTAGAATGGCAATAGAATTTTGAACACATTGTGTTATGAGAACAGTGTCTAAATCACTCTTAAATTTGGAGTCTACATCACAGAAGCAATGTTGTGATGGTAATGATGATTCTGGTATAGGAAGAAGATGTCTATGGTTCCTCCTATACTCCACAACCTTGAAGTCTACCACATAGGATCTTGGCTTGGAACAGATACCTGTAATCTGTCCTATTCAATCAAACCCTTTTGTTGTCTGGATTTGTACCATTGTTCCTTCCCTCAATGGGCAAAATAATCTGCTTGATCTGTTGTTACTAGATTTCTGGATATTATGCTTCTAAAACAATTGAGCCTTGATAGCTTTATTGTTCTTAGGTTTAGGCTTTAAAACACTGGAAGCAATGGGTAGTTTAGTTCTAGTTTGCCTGGAAAGTAGTCTTTGAGCAGGTGATCCAAGAATATTGTTACGGGGTATGTTTCTGAGATTAAGCAAATTCAAGAACACATCAGTATTGTCATGCTTTGACCTTTCAAGTAATTGCTTTGCACTCTGCACTGCACGTTCAGCTAGACCATTGGACGGAAGATATTCAGAACTACTAGTGACATGCACAGAGTCCCATTCTTTTGCAAATTTCTGAAACATCTGGCTAGTAAATTGAGTACCATTGTCAGAAAGAAGCTTGTGTGGACTACCATGACCTTAGAAATGACATTTCAACTTAGTAATAACAGCAGTGGATGTTAGGTTAGGTAGTAGATCAATCTCAAGCCAATTTGAGTAAGAGCCTACCAAAACCAAGTAGTGTTGATTGTTCCACTCAAAGATATCAGTTGCTACAGCAGAGCAAGGTAGTTCAGGAACTGGATTTAGCCGAAGTGGTTCTCTTTGCAAATGTGGTCTAGTACTACTGAATACTGAACAAAAAGAAAGTACTCTATCAATGTCTTTTGGTAATGAAGGCCAAAATACTAATTCTCTAGCTCCTCTCTTAGTGGATGGGTGACTATGATGCAAAATCTGGATATATTCTTGTTGTAAGGAAGCAGGAACAACGATTTTAGGGCCTTTAAAAATGATGCCATCTTCAATCAACAATTCATCTCTGTAAGGAAAATAGGTTTGCACTTCAGGTGGTACCCTAGATTGCTTTGACTGCCATCCAACATTAATGTAGTAATTAAGCTATTGCAAAATTGGATCAGTCTGAGTGTGATCTCTTAACTCATTACGTTTAGTGGTGGAAAAATTATGCACTGACATCACATCAAAGTCACATTCTCTGCATCAAGCTGTTCTATCATATTTCTGGGTGATCTGGATAAGGTATCAGCCAGATAGAGCAATTTCCCTTTTGTGTAAACCATTTTGAAATTGTACTTTTGCAGTTTGAGCATCATTGTCTGTAATTTTGCTGAGTGGAATGCATAGGCTTCTTTAGAATAGTAACTAGAGGCTGATTGTCAGTTTCAATCTGAATAGCTCAACCATAAATATAATCATGAAACTTGGAACATGCAAATGCTATTGCCAAAAGCTCCTTCTCAGTTTGAGCATATTGCATCTCAGTTTGGGTTAGTGTTCTAGATGCATAGGCTACTGGTCTGCCTTTTTGAAGTATAACTATGCCAAGACCAGATTTTGAAGCATCACAGGCAAGAGTAACTGATTTGTTCAGATCATAGTATCGTAATGTAGGTGAGGTGGCAGTTTTCTGCTTGAGGTCTTCAAATGCCTTCTGGTGCTGTTCCAACCATGACCATTCAACATTTTTGCATGCTAGCTTTCTTAAAGGTGCTGTCAACTCACTGAAGTCTGGTATAAACTTGCCTAAATAGTTGACCATGCCTAGGAAATGCTGTAGAGCTTGTAAATTATCTGGTAATGACATCTCAAGAATAGCTGCTTGCATGGTAAGGTCTGGTTTCAAGCCTCTACTCGTACACAAATGACCTCCACATGTAACTTCTGGAAGTATGAATTTGCACTTCAGAGGATTGACCTTCAAGTTTACTTCATGTGCTCTGTCTAGAACTTTATTGATGTTTCTATCATTCTCTGCTTCACCACTAACTCCAGCCAATAAATCATCTACTATTATGGCACAATGATAACCCAAAAAATTTGTTCCATTTCATGCTGAAAAACTTCACTTGCGGAATATATTCCAAATGGTATCCTTAGGAATCTGTATCTGCCAAACAGAGTACCAAAATTAGTTAGAAATGAGAATTTATATCAAGCATCACTTGCCAAAAGGAACTCTTTGCATCCAAGACAGAAAATACAGTAGTATTTGGGAATACAGCTGCAGCTTCTTTGACTGTGCGCATTGGATGATATGGTCTCTTTAATGCGTTGTTCAGATCTCTTGGTTTAATACATATTCTGATTTCATCTGAGCCTTTTTTTTGAGTGGCTACCATGAACGATGCCCAATCAGTTAGATCTGTGACTGGACAAATCACACCTTGCTGCACCATTTTACCCAATTGAGCCTTTACTTTACTTTACTTTGCATAGCTATAGGAACTCTTCTTGCTGATGTGACTACTGGAGTGATCTCTGGTTCTAACTTCATGGAATACACAATGGAAGTTTGCCCAACTTGTCATTGAAAACATCCGCATACTTTGAGAAAATGGCTTTGAAAAATTAGAACTCAGAAATGCACTTATGTGATGGACTTCTTTAGCAAAAGAAAGCAGATTCATTCTTAAACTGTCTTTGTGGCCCAACAAAGAATGCACTGGTCTTTGGACTACATATAATAAGAAGTTGTAACAGTTCTTGGCCAAATAACATGAAAGCATCACTGAACCTTTGGTTTGAATTTCTTCACCTCCATAAGCAACAAGTCTCGCACTACTGGCCACATTGAGTTGTTTGTTAGTTCTCACTTTACAAATGTGTATGCTGATATAACATTACACTTTGAACCAGTGTCTACTTTGAGCTCTGTGGATTTTCCATTAATCCAGACAGTACAAAACACTTAATTTTTTGTCAATAAATTCACTGCATCAACTCTTTCACCAAGCAGTGATACACCAGAAAGCTGACTGCTTTAGCCCTACTTGACCACTTGCTTTTTTGTGAAACCTTTCATTACAACTATGTGAGGCTTACTTGATTTGCAAAACTTTTGGAAATGGTTCCATTTTTTACCCTTGTGACATTGCTGACCAAATGCTAAGCATTTCTCTCTTTTAGACTCATGATTTGCAAAACAATTGCGACAGTTAACAATAAAGCTAGATTTGAGTTTTTCTGATTCATGCTTGTACTGCACTGAGCTAGAACATGCTCCTTTCTTAGAACTTTCTGAAAAGCCACATGCCTTACCTGGAAACCCTGTAGCTGCCATGTGCTTGGGCCTGCTTTTGTTTGCCATGTGTTGCATACTATCTACATTTTCTCTGGAGCCAAGTGAAACCATGCTCTTGTCACTCGCAAGCATACTAGTGTGTCTTTCTGTCACCTCATGGATTTGCAAATCTCTTTGGCTTTGCTCAATGTAAATCACTGTCATGAAGTAAACTCTTTCTCACAGCAACACTATTAATACCACATACAAGCCTGTCCTTTATTAGGTC
The DNA here is from genome assembly GCF_019279795.1 of Protopterus annectens. Lineage (NCBI taxonomy): Eukaryota > Metazoa > Chordata > Ceratodontiformes > Protopteridae > Protopterus > Protopterus annectens. The sequence goes on from NC_056734.1 coordinate 334,122,538, forward strand.
ATCTTTTAAGTCACCAAACCGACACATTTTAGCTCTGTTCCTCAAGTCAGTTCTATAAGCTGCAAATGTTTCTCCTGGTTTCTGATCTCTTGTGTAAAGCAAATGCCTCTTTACTGTAACTTTCATCTGGGGGTTACACATTTCTCCAAACTTGCTCTGCAAACACTCGGGGTCTTCCCTTGATTCAGCCTGTACAACAATATGATGTTTTTCACCTTACTCCTTCATATACTGCAGGTGCATACACAAATGAACGTGCTCTTTCTATGGCCTCTGACCCAGTTAGGTTTAGCAAAATAAATGCCCTGGTGTGTGCATCTCTAGGGTCTATATTAGAAAGTCAAAGTTTGAAAAAAGTGAACGCTCTTAAATCGGCACAAAATATGCAAAACCACAGAAAGTCAAACGTACGGAACAGTGATTTTATTCCCAGGGGAAAAAAAAAATCGTTGCTCCAAAAAAAATAAATAAATAAATAACCAAATCCAAAGACAAAATAAAGTGGGGGCTTTGCCGCCCACACCCCCACCCATTTAAATATATCAACTCGAAGATTGCACCACAGTGCAGGAAATGGTAAAGTCGCAACAATGGCCCAGTGATTTTTTTCCCTGGGAAAAAAATCACTGTTCCGGCAGTTTGACATTCTGTGGCTTCATGTATTTGGTGTCGATGTAAGACCGTTCGCTCTTTTGAAACATTAACTTTCTAATATAGACCTGCATCTCTATCTGCATAAGCTGATTGTATAAAAATATCATACTCTTGCTCAAATATTCTCCAATTCTCTGCAATATTCTAATGAAATACTAGTGGTAGGGGCTTTAGAAATCCATCTGTCATATTAACACATAACACTGAAGGGTTTTGTAAATAGGCACAAGCGTACACACATGCACAGATGCCAGAAACCTATGCCAGTATTTGGAACTTTGTCCAATGCAATATCGTTTGAAAGGTTAAATGTTAAAGTCATTTATCATCACTTTGCTAAAGTCATTTATCATCATTTTAAGAAACATTTCAACACCTTTGCAACGGGACTGAATAAACCTTGTGCACTGTAATACTCTTGCAATGCTGTCTTTTGCAAGAAATCACCTCTTATCAGTGTAAGAAACATCAAATAACTGCACAATGAGAATAAACTGGACACCTCTTGCCCAAAACTCAATAACACTTCATAGTAATTGCCCTTTGTGAATAACTGCCTACAGCACACTGAAATGTCTCCAAAATGGCAGTACCTTGCTAGGAAACTCATTACAGTGCAAGAAACACGCCTTAATGGTGGCACTTTGCGAATAGATACACCCAGCACAAGAAACTTTTCAAAATGGCTATACTTTGACTATTTTTCATGAAACAGTTGCACTTTGCACACAATAAACTCTTTGCAATACATGCACAGTAATAATCATAACTTGTAAGCACTTTTACACACTTTGAGATACTTCAAATAACTTTTGTTATGCCCTTGATACTATATGAAGTTGTAGTTATGCCAAAACACAGCACTTTGCCAAAACACATGCAGTCATCTTGCTTTATTTTTGCTAAATGTGCCCTTTTTACCCTTATTATATTCATTTTGCTCATTTAAGCCCTTTTAATATCCAACATACTTTTCTTGTGCTCATTTTACTCTAAACATGCCTAGTTTTGACTTAAACACACTTGTTTTGATTTAAACACTCTCATTTTTGCTTTAAACATATTAATGTTGCTATACTGTTATTTGTTTCATCAAATACTTTATTGTAAATATTTCCTTTAGTTAACAAACTTTTCCTGCCTTCGACTTGCTTAATAATGTGGTTTGTGCCCCTGTGATGCCCCTTTTTGTCCTTTGTATCAAATAAACAGTTTGTGCTATTTCTCATTACCTTTGATTCTTTTCTGGTTCTGTTTGTGCTCTTTTCTCTAAAATTTTAACTTCGCTGTCATCTCTGTACCTCATGGCTCTGAATGTTATTCCCTGTGATCCTGGTTCTGACACCATGTTGCTCTCCTATCTAGGACACAATAGAAGAGTCTTCGCAGGTAGTGTTCAAGCAGCTTTATTTTATACAAACACATTACTATAGAAGTTTACTGACTTTAACATAAGTAACTTATATACAAACTAACAGCTGCATTCATGCATGCTCTCTCCCTGGCTGCTCTTATAAAATGGCACTAGGGATTGCATGTGGTTGGAATGTATATGTGCATATATAGCCTTGACATACTTCTTAAAGCTACACCATACACATCACTTGCACTCTGATCTACAGCCATGAAGGGAGAAACTGCACATTGCACATCCTGGTATTTTTCATATGAAAATGACAGCATTAAGGCTTGTGTGATGGCTAGTGATCAATGATAAAATTAAGCTTATGTGTAAAGAGTGTGTCATACAAGATGGAACATAAACTATCCGGCGAAACTTTTATTTCATGAAATTTTAAAGAGAATAATGGAAAAGACTGTATACTGTTTTTATGCATAATAGGGGAAGATGCATATTTGAAATGGTTACAAACATCTCACATGTCTGAAATAACGCTGCATGCTACAATAAATATTTAGGGGTTACCAAATTGTGTATTGCTGTAAACAAAAAGTGGGAAATCTCAGGTTGATCCCAAATGTACTATGTGATTAAACCAGTTTAAAGGTATCATTTAAAAAATACATAAAGACTCCATCTGAAAAGTGAGTCGGTAGAATCTGAGGCACCTGATTTAATGCCAGGAATGAAACTTTCAAATAGCTTTAAAATCCATACCCAGTGTCTCACTTTTCATGGAATCGACCATGTATGAATTTGTTATTTACATGTGAAAGAAACTTTCCTCAACTTATAGACTCAGAAATGCCTTTTTCCCCTATGAGAAAATTGAATTATTCTCTTTAACTGAAAGAGGGTATATGCTCTAATAAGTTTTGCAATCCATCGTTGATAAAATACAGTAGCATCTGCAGACATAAGCCAGGATACAGTATAGTTTGTGAGTACACATAATCAGCATATGGATAATAAAATGTACCTGGACATTGTACACAGTTTTATAAATATCTTATTCAGTACTGTAAATACAGGTAGATAGATATAGATAGATAGATAGATAGATAGATAGATAGATAGATAGATAGATAGATAGATAGATAGATAGATACTTAGAAATACGAGTCCCCATGTCTCTCTGACATTCAACTAGTTGAATGTTTAACCAGGTGCACAAAAATCAAATCTTCAAGTGTTTGAAATGTTTTTCTACAGAGGAATCCTCAGCACTCTTATATGTGTCTGCATGTGTGGAGGAGGCATCCCTCCACACCTCCCTTTTTAAATATACTAACTCGACAGTCAGACCACATCAGATCACAGAGACATTTTTTTTTAATTATTGATTGATTGATTGATTGAATTGATATCTGTTTGCCATGAAAGTTTGAATAGATAATGTTATCTTTTTTCAGTGGAGGTCCAGAGAGAAAAGTACCACAAATAAAAGAACAGAAATGACATATACATAGGTGAAAACTGACATCATGTTGCAATATACTGCAAATATATAGATTAATACAAATATTGATGCACATATGACATATAATAATATGCATATAGCATCATTAAAACAAGGTAAATACAATATTATGTAGCATTGAAATGTGTGACGTTCGAAGTGGAACAGAGTTTATTACTCACTCATAAAGCAAAATGCAGAGTGGTAAAATACAGCGCATAAGGAGGAAGAGAGGAAGAGATGGAAAAGGGAGAAAGAGAAAAAGCATTTGTTAGAGGTAATAAATGGGGTACATATGGGAGGCAGTAGAGAAATAATGAGTGAAAGCAATAATAATATTAAGGGAAATAAGAGTAGTAGTAACAAAACAAAATCACAGATTTGGTTTAAGTTTTTGGAATGTGAGAAGTCTCCTATCATTCCAAGATTGCATTTTTATTTTAGTGTGGTTTTGAATTTATTGTTGAATTTTATCAGTAATGTGGGAGATGTCTTGCTTTTATTGATGATAGGTCAGTTGAAACTGAATGTGTGAAATAGTTTACCTTTAAAATGTTGATGGTCACAATGTTGAAACCGCTTCTGGGATCTCCGAACTGTGCCTTCTCAAAACCTCGAACACCGATATTCTGAACTGCAAAGTCTGGCCTCCTTTTTGACCCATGTTAGCAATTGTTTGTAGGTGTGATGTGGTCAGAAATGTTGACATTCGATGTTTTGTTGACGTTTTGAAGTTTCGGTGGTATGGGTTTCGCAGAAACATTTTGGTGTTGTACACATTTGACTATGTGCAGTCGACATTTTAATGGTAAACTGTGTGAAATATATATGACTCACATGTATATGGGGTGGAAATGCATGTCTTTGTGTGTTTATTATTTTTGTTAGTGGATATCTGAGGTTTAACAAGTGGAGCTTTTACAACATCACCCAGGCATACAAATGCAGTTATAGCTCTCAGCAAGAAAACAAACAAGAACAAACTATCATAATAATAGCAACTAAGAAATATTGTAAATTACAAGAATGTTTTAGATGCTGTTAACTAACTTGTATGTTTAAGACAAAATAATAGTCAACTGAATCTCATATACAGTTGATACTCCAAAGGCATCAAAAGCATGACTGAAATATGTTCCTTTTCATACTGTACAGTAAGCTAGTCCCTTTCTCTGTAGCACGTTACTGAAAAAGTGCAATATTTGTTTTGCAAAAATGGATGATACAGTTGGTGTGTTGTACACCGTATAATGAATAAGTGCATGGATACACCTTGAAAAAGTTTTGCTAAGTCAATAAGCTCCATGCTTCCATTTTGACTGCAGATAGACTCTCCAGTGCACTGATCAGTTTGTGGTACTACTGGACCTTTTTGCAGTGGATGTTCTTTTCCTTTCTTTTTCTGCCTCTTGAATTGCCAATACTAGCATTCTTCTTTCCTTGTACCCGTGGTGAGAAATGCTTTGAACAGTGCACTAATCCTGGAGAAAGAATCGTTAGAACATGTGTTTCTACAGATGTCAGCTGGGAAATGCAGGACAGATTTTATGATATAAAAAGTCCAGGAAAAAAAAGATGAAAGACAGAAAAAAAAATAAAACTGGATACAGGTGACTATATTTCTACATCTCCAGCCTGTGAAAATCTGCTAATAAAATGCAAACACATAATGCAAGTTTGTCTGTTCCTAAAAGTATTTAATCAAATATTTACAACAACTGCAACACAGGAATGTGTGGAATTGGGGATAACCTTTATATTATGAATGTAGCTACACTATGTTGTTTTTGATGCAGAAATCCGGTCATGTTCTGCTATTCTGGTTAAGTTAACCATTTATTTATTTATTTATTTATTTATCTATTTGAGCTGTCACATCTTGTTATGACAGTGCTCTAATGGAAAGGATTGTAAAAGCCGCATCCAGTGCCAAACTAATACATTTGCAATATCTGAACTTATATAAAATGTGTGTAACAATTACATAACTTTTTTCAAACATTAACTTTTGTAATTAAGGTGACAGAGGCCAAAGTTGCTAAAATAAACCTGGAAGACTATATAAGGGAACCTGGTACTGGCATGGACAACGAGATAGGGGATGAAGAAAAGTAGATGATGACAAGGTAAACTACATGTTGAGGATGTGAGGCTGTAGTGTGTGGAAAAATAAATATGCAGAGGGGAAGGTGCAGTCATAAAGGAGGATTTACATATATAAAGAAAGCTATAGGGCTAAGATGCATTTGTGTAGCTGAAGTGAGAAACATCATGTTCGGGGTTGATGTGTCAAGTAGTCAGGCTACCACCAATGTGAGATCATTGAAAATTTATTTTGATGTAATTTCTGAGATCTGGGTTGGTAATAATGCCAGTTATCTGCCTGGACTGTGAAATGCCGTACCAAATCTGTTAATCATGATTTGAAAAGTTGAGAGAGGATGGAGCTGAAGACAAAACAAGTGAATTAGAAAGCAATTCTAGTATAGTGGATGGTGAAGCAGGAGGAACACAGCAAGAAAAAAAGAGCAAATGAAAGAATGAAGGAATAGGTAGAACTGATGGTAGAGGTACAAAAGCAGTACACCAACCTTTGGTGCAGAACTCTGTGGGTTCTCTTCACGCACCAGGTAAGCGGACTGTTGATGCTGCAGTGCAGTATAAGCATGTGCTATATTGCTGAATATGCCATCCTTCAGATGAGACATTAAACCGAGGTCCCACCCATCTCAGTGGTACCTTGAGTGGATATAAAAGACCAACACTGCACCTATCTAAAAGAGAAGGAGTAGTTTATTGACATTTATAGCACACAACTCTGCAGAAGTTCTTTGATGCCCTTGCCAAATTTCTCCTAGATGTATAAATACCACCTTGGGTTTTCCTTGAAAAGAGGCCATTAGTTTAGTGTGACTAACTTGGTGACGAAAGGATGCATATAAATATAAAAATAAATAAATGTTAGGATGAGCAGCAGTGTTATGAGTAACAGATTAGGGCAGTAAAATAAAGAAAAGAAGGGAACACTGGGGAGGAGGGTAAAAACGGGCAAAGCAAAATGTTGATGAAACCATACTATAGCAAAATGTGTGACATATTGGAAAAAGTGGATCAGGGAAAAAGGAGTTTTGGTTGCCAAAGTATTAATAACAAGGCATATATGAAGGAATGTAGAAAGAAGACATCTAGTAATGGCTCAGACTTTTCAAAGCCTAACATCAATGATAATCATCAGATAATAACAAATCAGTATCAAGTGAAAGTGAATGGCTATATGTGATAATTTACAGAAGTACCACAGGTGTCGGGAAGAAGATAGTGAGCAGGCCACTGGATAGATTAAGGATCTGAAGGAATGCTGCAGAGTTGTGTGCTGTACTGTCTCCTTCTGACAGGTCTCTCAGTGTCAAAGATCAGTCTCCCCTGCTACTAGGTCATAGAAAGAAAGGCACCCTTCCCTTTATATTGCACTCTTCAGCGGTACACATGTCTAGTGTCATCTGCTCACTGCACAGGGGGAACCTCTGATTGGCCCTGATTCCTGCTTTTTATCTTATCAGCAATTCAATCTTTAACTGGATGAAAGTCAAATTAATGTCTGGACACTGCTGAGCAAGTCTGTCAAGGCATGTGTTCTACTGTTCAGATATACTACTGAAAAAAATGCTCAGTGTAATAAAATAAGGCGTAGAAGTTTAAAGATTTCTTAACACTCATCTTCATTAAGTGCACTGTCTCATGCACTTTATACAGGGAAACAAGCTGAATTTACTCAAGTGCCTGAAAGTTGACTCAGTATTATTTGCTTGTTTAAACCGAAGCCCACCTTACACACTTGTTTCTGATCATGAAGGTGAACTCCCATAGCTTTAACAATGAAGACGGCTTAGTTTTACTTAGTTCCCCCTTTCATAGATATGTGTGTCTGTGTGTGTGTGTGTGTGTGTGTGTGTGTGTGTGTGTGTGTGTGTGTGTGTGTGTGTGTGTGTGTGTGTGTGTGTATTTTTTTTCTGACCACTACTGTGCTTCGGCTGTTGCCGCATATCCACTGTATCTACCTTGCACGCCTTCATAGACTGATTTTAGCTGGGGGGGGGGTGGCATGTCTTGCTTTGCTCTCATTCCACCCCCAATTCCCCACCCAACCCCCAGGCTCTCTAATTTATAAATCACTGTCGCCACCTTCTTTCCCCCACTTCTTTTCACATCCATTAAAGGCATTCATTAACTTTACTAAACTTATACTGACTTCACAACCACCGTAATATCATATATTCCCACCCTATACTTCCATACAGTTTCATCACCATCCACACATAAATAAATCCACTAACAAACAAGCAATACATCACTCTCTACCCCTTAACTTTCTCATATACATCTTTTGGTCCTCTCTCATCCTCACCTCAGTTACCTGCTACCTCTACCCTCCACAATGCTTATCTACCTCATCCGCTTACTCTTCCTTACTTTAACCCCTTATACTATACTGTCAGTAACCCCATCTCTTCTCTCATCTCTCAACTTACCCTTTACTAGCCTACCACAAAGCCCCGCAATCACTCACTTGAACAATAGGACCTACTCCTTCATTTACAGACAATTCTCAACCTACCATTCAAACACAACTCTGTCTGCCAATTCCCGTAACCTCATCTTCTCCAAACTTACCCTACCTCAACAAACCTATGTCAAACTTCCTAAACACCTGTATAAATTCTCTCTAACCTAGCCTGCTCATATTCCTCCTCAGAGCTAACACTGAATATAATCCAGGTCCCTCACACCTCATATCTCCCATAACTTTTCCCAGAAACTTCCACCTCTCCTGTGCATTAATTACTACCCAAAGCATCTCTAATAAACTTGACCAGACCTTCTTTTCCACCCACTCACTCAATATTACAACTGACACCGAGGCATTGTTCAAACAAATCAGTCCTAATTTTCAGCATCTACTTTTCTCCTATAAATACATACAAGACCTGACAGTAGATAAGGTGGGGTGGGGTGGGGGGGCAGTCTCATTATTTATAAATACAACCTTAAACGAACTATCATTGTTGAGGCAAATGTGTCCTCAGATGGTGAACCCAACTGGATCCTTCTAAAACTTCCCTCCTAAAAGAACAGTCACCGTTTAATAGCAGTTGTCTTAACTTGCTCCTGCAGCCTCTCTTAACAAATTTAAATCCTTTATTCTTACTATCTATCATCTCAGCTGCCTGCAGCTATAAAGATATTGTTATTCTAGGTTATATTAACCTCAGCTACAAAGGTCTCTTGAGAAATGACATTGTCAAATCCTTTCCCAATATCAACCTTAAACAGTGACTCAATGACAGTACTCATCCAAATATCTGAACCAACAAGCACTCCCTCCTGTATTTTCTGTTCACTAACAACCCCCCAAGTCATCTCCAGTATGTCTGTTATTCCACTCTTATTCAGTGACCACTCACTAATATCATTCAAAATTATCCCAAAAATAGTTAACTTCAGACCCATATTCACCATCAGTACAGACAATCTCAAAAAACACCTAGCAGTTTTCAAGTTGTCACTCATTACCAACTGACAGAACCGCAACTTGGCTGCAACAGCTCTTACACATACCGTCTTTTAACTTCAAGACAAATTCTTCCCTGTGACATAGCATCTTTGCAAAATGATCAAGAAACCAGAGATCCCACCACCACCCCTTTCACCATCCAGACCTCTCAAGGCCAATGCTTAACCTGTGACATTTAAAAGGAATTCAACCACCTTCCTAGTACAGCAACCTCTACCTCTCCCCCCGACTCCCTCAGCCCCCCATCCTTTTATCCCCCTATTCTATTTTAAGAAAATGATACACAAAGAGCTTGATCCCCTACTAAAAAGCAAACTCTGTGATGCACCCCCTGGTGCAGATAACTTACACCCTTGGTTTATATCACTCTGTAAAGACTTCCTTACCACACCTCTTCTCCATATTTATAGCCTTCGCTTAACTCAAAATACAGAGCCAGAAATATGGAAAACTGCAATTGCTAAACCTCACCCCAAACAGTCTCATACAGAAAATTCCTCTTATTTCCTCCCTATCTCCTAATACTTGGGAAAACATTAAAAAAAAAATGAATCTACAGCCAGCTGCCCTTTTACATGTAACGGTACCACCTCCTCACTATGCCAGAGCACGGGTCTGGACTGGCTGCAGCACAGTCACAGTTCCATTGTCATGTACAGACGAGATTCTCCTCAATATGGATAAAGGAGTCCTTCCAGGCGCTCTCCTCCCTAAGCTTACCAAAGTGTTTGATCTTATTGGCCACTTTCTCATTCTTCAGTCTCTCCATGAAAGTGGGGTTAGTCCCAAAACTGTCACCTGGCTTCAACATTCCTTAACAAACAGGTATTTCAGAGTCAAAATAGGCTAATTTCAAATCACTCCTAGCACCCCTTTACCAGAAGAGTCCCACAAGGACCGGTACTAGCCCCAATGTTGTTCTCAATCTTTGATAACAAATTTCTACCTAATGTCCCTAACCTTTGTGCAGATGACACTGTTGCTCTTCAGTCCAGTCCCTAACCTTCAGCTATTCAAACTCAGCTTCTATCTGAAATCCACTCGCTTTAATCTTGGCTAAACAACCATAAGCTACTCCTAAACTCCTCCAAAACAAACAAGTATATTGGTACCTCACAAAAGCTGAGGAGAAACTCCTAACATTTGCAACACTGCAGACTTCAATGGTTTTCCAGTAGAAACAACCACATTTATTAAATACGTAAGGTTATCGCTAGACCAGTCACTTAAATTCCAAAATCAAATTCTCTTTCACAGTGGTCCTGAAAAATATATTCCTTTTTCTCGAGACCAACTAGAGCTACACTAGGCAAAGGAGTCCTTCTTCTGCAATTTGAATATCGGCTTCTCATTGTAACTACAGCCTCTTAAAAAAACTTATCCAGTATACAGTCCATTGAAAACAAATCTGCTGATTCATTTTCTCCCTGACCCCTCAGAACACCACTGCATCACCCTTTCCAAAGCCAAATGGCTACCAGACTCCTACAGATTTTGGCTTCTCCTATGGTCTTTTCTTTTCAAACTGATTAAAGTCAGGTGCCTTCTCACCTCTTCCAGTCAAGCTCCATAATAAAATCAAGTCTATACTGAAAGTTCGAACTCCTAGCTCAAAACTTACAAGATTGAGTGGAATTGCTTGAATTGTGTAAGCTTCAATAAAATGCAAAACATCTGTTTTGCAGGGGACAAGCTACCCTGCACCCCTTACACCCCCTGTTACTTTTATATGCTGACTCCAAGATTGCTTCATATTGGGGAAAATTCCAATACCCACATCTCTGCTGTGCTGTGATCTTGCACAGTACAGGTTTTAGGAAAAAAAAAAAACACTTTTCCATTTCTTTTAGCTGGTTCGAGCTTACAAAATTCACATGACACATATACAATACGAATTATCTGTCTGTAAAATTCATTTAATTCTGGTACAAACTGGATAAGGTTTCATCTCATATAATATAATTTCCTATTGTACAACATATTGATTGCTGCTAACCAGAGGACATCACTGTGAATATAGTTCTGATTTGTGTGATTGTATTGATTCAAAGATATGGGGATTTTCATTTTTCTCTGCAATTATGTGGCAATGGACTTGGTAGGGTACAGGGGTCTGTCCTTATCCCAAAGAAGCTTTTTTTTATTTGACTAAAGCTTTAAACATTTCCTTTCTCTATTTAGAACAGGAGCTGATATATTCTCAATAAGATGTAATGGAACTGTGTACTATAGATATCGATGGTCAGGTTAACCTGAACATGATGGCAGGGACAGAATGAACAAAGGGACAACAGCATGTTAGGAGAATAGAAGATGATTTTGTCAAAGTGACGTAGCTGCCCTTGAAAGTACTAATCATTTTTCACAATGCCATGAGTCTGACTTGTTCTCTTTGTACAAAATAAATCATCGTTGAAGAGGATTGTTATCCATGACTGTTTAATCGATTTCATTGAAAGTAATGTATCCTTAGGCAGTTTATTATCAGATGTATAACAAATGTAAAATAAAACAAATAAATAAATAAATGTGCTTCATGCAAATAAAATGTGACACTTGAATGTACTGTCTTGGTGTTCAATCATGTAACTAGGAAGTGACACTAGGAAAGTATTCCTTATATATATATATATATATATATATATATATATATATATATATATACATATATATATATATATATATATATATATATATATATATATATATATATATATATATATATATATATATATATATATATATATATATATGGGATCCGTACAGATCCCCAATCACCGAACATACATAACCAAAAGTGCTGTTCACAAACAGCACTTTCGTTGCACTACAGTGCGGTTAAGGAGAATTTTCCCCACTGTAGTGCAACCTCGAAGTAGGGGGTATGGCTTGCCTCCTGTATAAAAGAAGATTTATTGTTTTTTGGGTTTTTTTCGAATTGACTTTAACAAAAGTGCTTTTTCGGTGAAAGTGCTTCAACTATTGAACTTTCATATATATATGGGATCCGTACAGATCCCCAATCACCGAACATACATAACCAAAAGTGCTGTTCACCGAAACAGCACTTTCGGTTATGTATGCTGGTTGTGCTGGTTGCACTACAGTGCGGTTAAGGGAGAATTCCCTTTTCCCCACTGTAGTGCAACCTCGTTGTGAGAGTATAAAAGTAGGGGGGTATGGGGGGTGCAGGGGGGCTTGCCTCCTGTATAAAAGAAGATTTATTGTTTTTTGGGTTTTTTTCGAATTGACTTTAACAAAAGCGCTTTTTCGGTGAAAGTGCTTTCGTTAAAGTGCGTTCGGTTATCGTGGATTCGAACTATTGAACTTTCATTCAATAGTCCTAGATCCATATATATATATATATATATATATATATATATATATATATATACACACACACATATATGTGTTCAACAACTTACCCTTTTTTAAGTTGCCTTCTGTAAGCCTTCAGTCAAGGCTGAAATCACTTGATCAGTGCATTTACCCATTAAACAAATTTAAATAAAAAAAATAAGTAAAAATATAATGATATAGACACAGAAATACACAGACAGAGATAGAGATATAGATAGAGAACTATATTTATTTATTTATTTGATGTTTGTTTATTGTAAAGGTTTGACTGGGCAATAACACCTTCTCAGCAGAGATTCAAGGAGAAAGGCTCCAGAATTAAATGAATTTTACAGACAGATAAACCATCATGATTGCGTAAAAAAGCAATATTTATAATGGTCATAGACAGTGTGTACCTAGGGCATCTGCATAATCATGTGAGTGCTGAAATTCATTCATGCTGTAGGTGGGCAGAACAGATCCCGTAAATGGAAGAGCTGCAATAATAAAAATCTGCAGTAATGAAGCTTGATTAAGAAAAATCATGACTGTCTAATACAGTTTTTTTCATATGTGACATAGGATGCAGAAATATACACACACATTAAGGAATATGTATGAGTCCGTATGGCTTTATCAATATACACATACAAATATATATACGTGAGTGCATGTATTTATAATCTATTAACAGGCTTAAGAGAATGGGTGACCTGTACATTGCTACTCTGATTGGAGAACGAATGTTCTACAGCAAGGTGTTAATAAACAGGTAATGCTTGCTAAAAATAAAAAATGAGACTGCCACTTCACGGCAGCATATTAGGCTGCCATGGAGATTGGACTGTAATGGAGATTATGTCTGCCATTATTTTACGCTTGCTAAACAGCACTTTTTCTGTTTGGTGAGTGTAAAATTTAAAACAAAAAAAGAAAATTAAAAAAATATATAGAAAAGTGTGTGTGTTTATCTCTGTCTGTGAATGCATGTGCATGAGCTTTCAAGCCATTATTTCACTCACACTAAGCAGCGCTTTTGCTGTTTAGCAAGTACAAAATTAAAATAAATGGATACAAAAAATGATTTGTGTACATGTGTGTGTGTGTGTGTGTGTGTGTGTGTGTGTGTGTGTGTGTGTGTGTGTGTGTGTGTGTGTGTGTGTGTCTGTGTGTGTGTGTGTGTGTGTGTGTGTGTGTGTGTGTGTGTGTGTGTGTGTGTGTGTGAATGAGTGTTTTTACATTTCTGCCTGTGTGTGTGAGTGTATGAGTGCTTGCATGCATGAAAGCAAAAGTGTGTGTGTGTGTGTGTGTGTGTGTGTGTGTGTGTGTGTGTGTGTGTGTGTGTGTGTGTGTGGGTGTGTGCACGCATGTGGGTGTGAATGGGTGTGTGTATGTATGTATGTATGTGTGTGTGAAAGAGAGAGACAGACAGACAGACAGAGAGATTGAGCAGTGGAAGCAACAGTTAAGACATATGCATAGCTCAGGAAATCCGGATAAAGCCAAAAATAGTCAGGGAACAAAGGCTTAAAATTTACAAAGTTGCTATCATATGATTTATGTTCACATGCGTTCCCTGATGAATATGAAGTTCATACCTTTCACTTGTCCCTGATTTTCGGGGACACCAGCTCTGCCTCCCTTAATCCCTCCTAAAACTAGAGACATTTGGAGAAAAAGGTGGTGAATTACACAATAAAAAATTACAATAAATAAATTTACAGACTTTTTACTTCAGAAAGTGTATATTAATTCAGACTTTCTTATTCTGTCAATGTCTCAAATTAATAGTACTGATATTTTAAAAGTGTCTCTGATTTTTTTCTGTATTTTTCCCAGACTGGTTCACGCTATGATAAAGAGTCTGAAACTCAAATGTAACTCATTGTTTTGTGATTTCAAACCCCAGTGATTTGCCAGCATATACAACAGGAAGTTTGAAACAGTAGGCTAAGGAGCTATTTTACATCAAAATTATACAAAAAATACATATAGTAATTAAAAAAAGCACCAAATTACAAAAAAAAAAAAAAATAACAGATAGCCCATTCTTTAAGAGCAAGAATGCCACCCAGGGTTTGTGTTACTGTGTAAATAACACCCTGTTAGGGGTCCAGATGCCTGATGCCACAGAACACCCCTGAGCGGGTTTTATATATGCAATAATACACATCTTGTCAGGCAACATTGCTTGCATAAAAGTGTGCCAAATTATATAATTAATCATTAGATCTTATAACTTTTATAGATTGTCTAGGGTTTAGACAGTCATGCAGACAGACATGCACACAAACACACACACACACACATACACACACACACACACACACACACACACACACACACACACACACACACACACACACACACATTAATTACATTTTATTCTGCTAACTAAACCGTGTGAATTTATGAAGATACTGGAATGCTTTAAAATGAGAACCCAAAAAGAAAGTCCAGCACCAGGGAAGTTTGAAATCAATGATTCTTTATGGTGGCAACCCAAAAATGCAAAGCAGACCATTTTCGGCAATAGTAGAGCCTTCCTCAGTGCATAAACTCACACTGATTAATGCAACAATTAAATAGTACATTACTAAATTAGAGTCTTGAGCTTACTGTTTCATACCAAATTAACTGAGTTCATTGAGGCCTGACTTGAACAAAGCACCCAGCCTAACAATCCAACATGATTCTTTCTTATTTAAATAGAATGCCATCCTGTTTTACATGATTTATTACCTTGGATTTTGTCTATAATAGTGAAATGGAATTTAGCAGTGCTATGGGTTATAGTGTGTTTATACAAAGCATTGGATAGTCTCTTATTTCTAATATCACTGAGATGTTCAATAATCCTGAATCTCAAAGGGCGAGACATTTGTCCTACATAAAATGCAGAACAAAAACACTTTGCCAGGTAAATCACCCAGTCACTGCTACAATTACCAAAACATCGTATCTGATATACCTTGGAAGAGTTATTGCTGGTAAATTCTTTAGTTTGAGAAATGTGGGCACAAGCACTACAGTGACCACATGAAATACTGCCCACTAATTTATCCCCAATTAGGGTAACTTGTTGTTTATTAGATGGAATGGAGTGTTTATAGTGAGTAAAATAAGAGTTTATTGCACAACCCTTTTGGTAGGAAAAGAAACAATGTGGTGGAAGCATTTCTGCTAATTTTTCATTGGCCAATAAAATATCCCAGTGATGGTTTATGACGTTTCTGAAACTATTTGTATTTCAAGTTGTGACCAAACTAATAGGTTGAGAAGTTTGTGTTTTCCTGCTTGTAGGTGTGTCCCTATATTTAAGTAGGTTATTCAAGTCTTGGTTTGTTGCAAATGCATGAGCCCTTTGTATGAAGTCTGTAGGACAACCTCTATTGATGAATCTATGGGTTAAATCATTACTGCAAATTGTATAAGTTTCATCAGTGGAGGAAATATGTTTAATGTGTAAAAATTGGGACTTGGGTATGTTTTAGATGATGTGGTGGGGGTGATGGCTAGAGGCATGAAGTAGGGTGCTAAACTGTGGAAATTTTCTGAAAACCTCTCTTTTGAGTGTATTGTCATCCTGTCTGGAAATATGAACATCCAAAAATGTAATTTGATTGTAGTCCCAGTTTAATATGAATTGAATACCCCACTTATTTTCATTTAAGTTTTGTAAAAACCCCTGCACATATAACACATCACCCCTCCACACCATCCAACAATCATCCAAGTAACGTCTCCAGATGTCCATGTTCTATAAAAATATATTGTGATTGTCATCATAAATCAATTTCTCTCCGATGTATCCCATACAGAGGTCAGCATAAATAGGAGCAAATGATGCACCCATAACCGTTCCTCAAACTTGCCAATAGCACTTCCCATGGAAATGAAAAAAAACATTTTTTGTGAGGACATGTTCAGTTAAGCAGACTAAGAGAGTATTAAATCCAGGAGTGTAGAGTTTAGCTTTATCCAGCCAAAATTAAATGGCTTCTAATCCTGCCCAGTGTGGGATGTTGGTGTATAGGGCTGTGACATCTAGTCTGCATAGAAGCCAGCCCTGATCCAACTGAGTATCATTGATAATATTTAGAAATTGAGTAGTATCTTTAATTCTGGATAGAACTAGGTGTAGTAATGGTTGTAAGTATTCTGCAAGGATGGCAGGTAGTGGTTCTGTTAGAGATCCTGTACCTGATACGACTGGTCTTCCCAGTAGTTGTGTGGGATGTTTGTGTATTTTAGGTAATAGATAACGGTATTGCGATTTGGGATCTGAAACAGTTAACTGATACCTAACACTCTGACTAATAATCACTTCTTCCTGTGCCAATTCCAAAAATTAGTCATTTTCTTTTTTGAACTTAAATGTTGGGTCTAAGGGCAAAAGCATCTAAAATTGGGCATTGGACAATTGTTTGCCGGCCTCTGCACTGTACATGGTTTAAACCATGACGACCACCACCACACCCTTATCAGCAGGTAAAATCACTAGGTCATAGTTATTACTAGGTTTATGTAACACTTCTATTCTTGTTTGGTAAGATTGTAATTGATGTTATTGTGTACATTGTGATTAAAGTGCAATTCCTTCCAGATACCCTCCTTAAATACTGAAACATGTTTATCCATGTGAGGCATGAAGCTAGATTTACAGAAATGAAGCCCAGTAGATCTTTGAGTTGGATTTGTATCTGAAAAGAAGAATTTCAGATTAAGAGTTCTACAGAATTCATTTATATCATTTACTAAAGCAGATTCAGAAACAGAAAATGCTGGGACAAAATTTAAACCTTTATTAAGCAGTTTTATTTCCACATCCAAAAGTGTCTGAGAAGAAATATTCTGTACATTATTAATGTTTAATGTTATAGATTCTTGCCCAAAAGTTGTTGAATATTGTGTACTTCTTTGGTACTTTCTACTCCCCATTTCTCTTGACCCTAAAGGGTCACTATTAGGTCTTCTCTTAGCAGCTAGAGACACCTGGGTAGAGAAGGATTCTGTATCTGTTACAGAAGATGAGTCATCTCCTGAGGTCCCTCCATGGGTATTCCCCCTGTTCCTTAATATGGATCTGGGTAGTTTCTTCTTATTAATGTGTTTGTGTCCTGAATCTTGAAAGGTGACACTCTTATATGTGCCAAATGATTTCCCTCTATCATAGTCTAATGTGTCTCTGTTGAATTCTTGTGTTTTCTTTTTTCTCAATTGTTGCTCCAAGGATAATAGATCTTTGGCCAAAATATTCAAATGTTTCTTAAAAAAGGTTCCCCTTCATAAACTCTTACTTCATCACAGTTATTTGTAATCTCTGCAATACATTGGTCTATTGTTCTTTTATAATAGGAGATAAGCGCATCAACAAATGTCATGGATGGTTTGTGTTGGGCTTGAACCCAATCTTGGGATAATTTTTCATCTACCTGACTGACCAAGGGTTAGATGTGAACCCTTAGACCCCATGGGGTAATATCCTTAAGTTTACATGCCTTGAAAAGCTTCAAGTGCCAAATGTTCGACCTAAGTGTTCTCATACCTTTTGTAAGTTTTTGAAATAATACTTAACATAAACTGTCAGGATCATTCATACCCAATTGTGAATTTTCTAAGCTTGAACTTTTTCAGACCAAAAACCTCTAGATTGTCCTGGTCTGCTGAGAGACCTTCCAATAGTCTTGAAAGATCCATATTGTGAACAAAAGGTTGGTGTCCCCTTCTCAATACCTAAATGTGCCTAACTTGACTACTGTTTCACAAAAATGTGTTATTGTATATTTAAAATAAACAGTCTGAATCAAACTGAAACACTATACCAAGTTATCAAAAGGGTTGCTCCCAGTAAATTTCAAGCGGCAACTCAAATATAAAGTATAGCCAATTAAGATATTATCTATATCTGAAAAATATATGTCAATCCAACCCAAATTGGAGAATCGTCTTTAAGGCATTGTCAATATTGAAGGCCCATACTATTTTCAGTGAATTCCTAATTTATAGGGATGTGAAAAAGAGAAAATGTTTGTCTAATGATCATAAGGAACAAAGAATGTTTGTAAAGCTGGCCGACTCTCATCTCTGCCAGAAATATTCTTTGTTAACTATTTATATCAAAGAAAGAGAATCTCCAAATGTTACCATAAATGCTTCTGATATTCTGTTATTTTGAAGACCTGGACTTTCATCTCTACTCTTGATTAGTATTAGTACCAACTCTATGAAGAGAGCTAGTTCGGCATCACCACTCATCAGTTTAGATACTATTGAAAAGTTGTAACTTACTTGTATTGTATATGGCTACTATGCATATATTAAAAAGAATCATCTCACAATGCACATCCCCCATACATAGTTGTTGCGGTTATTAGATCTATCCATATGCTTAAAAAATATTAGGGTTATACCATGTTAACAATGACTAGAGACCCACCTTGTGGTGAATCAATAGATCTTAAAATAAAAAAAAAATATCAAAATACAATGGCTAAAGTTTATAGAGAGAATCACTGAAAATATTGAGTAGTGTAATCCAGCTATATTGTTGGACGTTCTCTTAAATGAGAAGGTATAAGTAGTGGAAGTACTATAATGCACACATACAACTCCTTGTTGTGTCAGGTATGTGTAGTGAACAATGTTCAATGTTGAAATGTCCAAAACATCCAAAATCCCCAATTTATCAATAGAATATATTTACAATAATTAATCTTAGACCAACATGAATGTTTTTACCATGGCCTATCATAATAAGCAAACCACATACAATATAAATTCAAGACACTGATTCCAAAAAACATTAGTTTGGGGTGAAAATAATATACCCGTTTTCTTTTATAAAATAATATTCCAAAAGCAAAGATATCAATCAGACTGCTGGTTCGCCAAAGTCCTGAATTGTGGTATAGCATTACCAAAGTCATTTACCGAGACCATATAAATCCCAGATCTATTGGAAACCACCTTATAAAATCTTGGTTATTCTTTGTTATATTGGTAGTTATGTCAAATACCAGGCTCAATAGATGTTTTCAAACCACAATTTAAGTTCTCTCGTTCCAATATGGTGTCATACTGCATTCTGAAAACAAAGAAAATGCTGTCGCTATAAGCAGGCCACATACAGTGTAGATTCAAAACATTACTTCCATGAAACATTCATTTAAATTGAACCAAAAGTCTCATCTTGTTATATAAACCCCGAGCCATTACCAAAGTTATGATTCAATAACACTCCATGAGTATCCCATTGGATAGCCTCTTATTTCTAATATCACTGAGATGTTCACTAATCCTGAATCTCAAAGGGGTGATTTACCTGGCAAAGTGTTTTTGTTCTGCATTTTATGTAAGACAAACATCTCGCCCTTTGAGATTCAGGAATAGTGAACATCTCAGCGATATTAGAAATAAGAGGATATCCAATGCTTTGTATAAACACACCATAACCCATAGCAGTGCTAAATTCCAGTTCACTATTATAGACAAATTCCAAGGTAATAAATCATGTAAAACAGGATGGCATTCTATTTAAATGAGAAAGAATCATGTTGGATTGTTAGTCTGGGTGCTTTGTTCAAGGCAGGCCTCAATGAACTCAGTTAATTTGGTATGAACCAGTAAGCTCAAGACTCTAATTTAGTAATGTACTATTTAATTGTTGCATTAATCAGTGTGAGTTTATGCAATGAGGAAGGCTCTACTATTGCCGAAAACGGTCTGCTTTGCATTTTTGGGTTGCCACAATAAAGAATTGTTGATTTCAGACTTCCCTGGTGCTGGACTTTATTTTTGGGTTCTCTTGGATTACTTGGTTTAGTCCATGCACCTCGTCTCACTTATGTGGTTTTGAGAGTGGTTGCAGTCTGCTATTCTGTGCAGGAGACTTCTGGGGGAAGATGGATTTATCTTAGTGGCATTCTACCCTTTTGGATTACATTGTGTAAAGTAAGAGTCTTGAATTTTTTCTATTTTTTGTCCCTGTTTTTATGTTCTTATTTTCAACATCTTAGTCAGCTCTAAGAGTTGGAAGGGCTCCGATGTGAACCTCGGATAAGGATTGGTTATTGCTTTCTTGGCGCTCATTTTCAAGCCAAACGACTCATTTTTCAGTTAAATGGCTTCTTTGGATAATTTGAACACCTTACAAACATTTTTTGGGGTTGCCTGAGTCACCAACTACTCAGTGGAATTTGGATTTCACTACCTTGCAAATGATTTTGGGGTACTAAAGGTACAATTTTTGTTTCACTGAGGGGAACGAGTCATGTGCTATATTTGCAGGTGCTTTGGTTCTGTGATATACACCCTGTGACATTGCATAGACAATATTTGTAGGTTTTGGACTTTTTCTCAACATATTAGACATTTGGATGTTTATAGCTTGTATGTATGCTTTTCAATTCTAGGTTTCATGTTTGCTGAATGCCGAGTGATGCCACTTTGCAGAGGGATACTCATGGAGTGTTACGGAATCATAACTTTGGTAACGGCTCAGGATTTCTGTGAGCCAGCAGCTTATTTTCTGCTCCTGGGTTATTGGTTTATATAACAAGAGGAGACTTTTGGTTCAATTTAAATGAATGTTTCATGGAAGTAATGTTTTGAATCTACACTGTATGTGGCCTGCTTATAGCGACAGCATTTCCTTTGTTTTCCGAATACCGTATGACGCCATATTGGAAAGAGAGAAGTTAAACAGAGGTTTGAAAACATCTATTGACCCTGGTATTTTGACATAACTACCAATATAACAAAAATTAACCAAGATTTGTAAGGTGGCTTCCAATAGATCTGGGATTTATACGGTCTCGGTCTATGACTTTGCTAATGCTATACCACAATTCAAGACGTTGGTGAACTAGCGGTCTGTCTGATATCTTTGCTTTTGGCATATTATTTTATATAAGAAAGTGAGTATATTATTTTCAACCCAAACAAATGTTTTTTGGAATCAGTGTCTTGAATTTATATTGTATGTGGTTTGCTTATTATGATAGGCCATGATAAAAACGTTCATGTTGGGCTAAGATTAATTATTGCATATATTCTATTGATAAATTGGGGATTTTGGATGTTTTGGACATTTCAGCATTGAACATTGTTCACTATACATACCTGACATGACAAGCAGTTGTACGTGTACATTATAGTGCCTCCACTACTTATACATTCTCATTTAAGAGAACATCCAACAATATAGCTGGATCACACTACTCAATATTTTCAGCGTTGTATTTTGATATTTATTTTTTATTTCAAGATCTATTGATTCACCAGAGGGTGGTTCTCTAGTCATTGTCAATATGGTATAACCCTAATATTTTTTTAAGTATATGGATAGATCTAATAACCACAACAACTGTGTATGGTAGGATAACCTCAACTACCATAAATTCAAAAGTATGTTTATGTCCTGCTAAAATCCAAACACACTATTTTCACTGTTGAAGAAAACATAACAAACTACCACCTATTTGAAGTTTGTTATGATTTCTTCAACAGTGAAAATAGTGTTTTTGGATATTTTTGTGGAAAGGTTAAGTGATGGTTCCTTTAACACAGGAGTATATAGGAAAGAGTGTCATAGGAACACATTTTTACACAGACAAAGTATGCACCCTAATTATGTGTTCCGTAATGTGGTGAGAGGACAAGGAATGTGTATCTCTAGATTGAATAACACTGACACAGGTTTTTCTTCAGAGTTGCTTCATCTGAAAGATAGATTTTCACAACGTGGATATGGTCAGTTTGACTTGAATGTAGGGCTGTATGATATAGATTCTCTTAGGAGAGATAGAGCTAAGCCCTATTTTTCTTATAACCATGAGTTTGAAAGAAATTAAAATTCTTTACAGAGTTCAGAGGTTAGGATACCCATGTTTTACACCACAGACAATAGAAGAATTTATGACATTTTTAATAAACATTGGAATGTTCTTTTGACTGATCCACAGATTGGTGACATCATTGGTGGGAAACCTAAATTTAGATATAAGAACAAACGTAATCTGAAAAGGATGTTATGTTATCCACAAGCTAAAGATATATTTGGGGTCAGAGCAGGCACTAGCCCATGTGGTGATTGTAATTTTTGTTCCTATATAGATAGTACTGGGAAGTTCGTGCATCCTGATACAGGGGTGGAATACACCTTTAATTGCTCAGCGGATTGTAATACCCAGCATGTGGTTTACCTTGCCATATGTGTAGCCTGTCGATCCTTTTACATAAGAAAGACAGATAGGTATTTTAAGAATAGGATTAGGGAGCACCTCTACAGCATCAGAACAGGTTTAGCCACCAACGCTTTAGTGAAGCATGTGATTTTAGCAGGACATGAACATACTTTTGAATTTATGGTAGTTGAGGTTATCCTACCCAATATAAGTGGAGGTAATGTTAGAAGTGTCACTGAAGAGAAGGAAGCTAAGTGGATCATGCGTTTAAGAGCTGATTTGGGTAAAGGATTAAATGAGAGGGCCTCGATCAGACCCTTTCTTAAAACCAAAAGTATGTGTTAGGTAGTTTTTAATTTTATATATGTGGCATAGGAGTTTTAGTACAGTTATTTGATGTTAGTGATATATCTTTATATATTTTTATTGGTGTCAGTAATTATTTATTGTTATCTTTTTATTTTTACTTTTGTACACTCCTTTGTACAAGTGTATTTTATTACCTGTATGCTAGCAATTTATTTATCAAGCTGTATGCATGGTAGTTGTTAGTTAGGCTCCTTTAATATACATGGTATAAGAGTATTGGCATAGTCACTTGATGTTAGTGATACCTTTGTTGATAACAATAATTTTTTATTACTGTGTGTATTTTGTATTTGCATTATTTCTACTTTTGAACAATTGTGTATTCCTTGGATGAATGTATTTAATCATTATTTATGTGCAAGCACTATGTACACCAAGCTGTATGCATGGTAGTTGTTAGTCCAGTCCCTTTAAATTGTAATTATGATGTCATGATTAATTTAGTTAAAGTATTTAAGGGCTTACTAATTAATAGCACAAATCTAATGGTCTGAGGAAGCTGTATTGTGAAAGCGCTTACCGACACTATCATATATAATATGAGACATTTAGAAATACAGTTGAATGCGCAGATAATCATCCTGTACATTGCATCTTGTTACATTTCTGTAAACAGAATCATGATACATTTCAGCTATGGTTAACCATGCAAATATTTTGCTAACAATATAGTATAAGAGAAATACTTTTGTTTTATTTGACTTAAAAAAGTAACTAGGTTATACACTCTCTTAGAAGTTAACAGACAAGTAACTAGTTTGTACAGTAATGGCAATAATGCCTTGAGAAATTAGGGGTAGTTAGTCTGGGTTAGAACAAGGGCATAACCATTGTGATTTAAGGTATCACTTCAATTTGGTTTTAAATAATGCTATAGAGGTAATGGTGGATAGGTCTTTTGGGAAGGAGTTCCAGATTTTTCCAACTGTGTTGGCAAATAAGGAGTCACCTGCCAAGTTGTTTGCTTTGCCTATTTGTACAAGTGGTTTATTTGCTGAGCATAGGGTCTTGAGGTTGTTATAGGGAGTGATTAAGTTAGTAAGTATAGGTATGTTAGTAGGTTGGTAGAGGATCTTGTGGGCAACTGTTAATTGATTAAATAGAATTATATTTGGCAGTTCTAACCATCCTAGCTGTTTAAGATTATTACAATGGTGGGCTCTAAAGGCAGATCCAGTTGCAAATCTAGCAATGTTATTATAGGATATTGCTAGTTTGTTGATGTTGTTTTTACATAGTTTTGTATATATAGGTGAGGCATAGAGGAGGGTAGAGATTAAGTGGGTACGGGCAATGGTGGTCCTGGCTAGTGGTGACAAAAAAGATTTAATTCTATATAGAGATCCTATTTTTTTGTTGACTGTTTTTATGGTACTATTAATATGAGAATCAAAGGTGAGGTTGTTGTCAATAAGAACCTCAAGAAGTTTAGTAGTACAATCAGAAGATATAATAATGCCATTTCTTGATGTGACAGTAAAAGTAAGTGGGGAGGCCCGACGTGTGGGAGTGAATAGTAGCAGTTTTGGTTTTTTTGGGATTCAGAATGAGGCATTGATGTAGAAGCCATTTTTCAACTATGTTAAACACATTTTGGGTTATGGACTGTAAGACAGATGGTAAGGTGGCAGAGCATATTAGCGTGGAATCATCTGCATATTGGATACAAGTAGCTTGAGGTATGACAGAGTATAGAACGTTTATAAAAATAGAGAATATGAGAGGACCTAATATGGAGCCTTGACGGACCCCAAAGGCAATTGGAAGGTGGGAGGATAGGTTGTTTTCCCATAGGAAAGCCTGCTGCCTATTATCTAAGTATGATTGGAACCATTGAATAGCTAGTGTGTCTAGAGACAGTGTTTTGAGTATATTAATGAGTAGGTGATGGTTAACCATATCGAAGGCTTTTGAAAGGTCAGTGAAGAGGGCTGAGGATAAAGTATAATTGTTATGATTCTTATTAATACAATCTGTGAATGATAAAAGAGCAGAGGTGGTGCTATGAAATGGTCTAAAACCATGTTGGGAGTTGGCTAGTAAATTGTTTTCTATTAGGTGGTTTAACAGCTGTTTATGAATGCATTTTTCCATGATCTTACCCAGTGGATAAAAAATGGCTATAGGTCTATAATTTGATAATTCATTTGAGTTGCCTCTCTTGCGCAAGGGGATAATGTGAAAGATTTTCCAGAGTGATGGGATAGTTCCTTCTGTAATAGTTCTGTTTATCAGGATGGATACTGGGAAGGCTATGGCTTTTGCTGCTTTTTGCAGGTATTCTGCAGGTAATAGATCTGCAGAGAGGGTGATAGGTTTAAGCTTATGTAAGAGTGTACAGACAAGGGATGTAGGAACAGGTTGAAAGTGAAATGAAGGGGGTGCATTGGTGATGGAGGTGCTTGATGATGATGCATCAGGGGATAGCTGACTAGCTAGAGATTGAATAGTCTCTGTGAAGAAAGTGTTAAAGGTATTGGCTATTTAAGTAGGGTTATTGTGATCTGAGCCTAAAGGGATAGGTGTGACTGATTGCCCGGGGTGTAAGAGTTTATTAATGCCAGACAAAAATCTTTGTGGCTTATTTCAGTTTGTTTGTTGGAGCTCAAAGTAAAAATTCTTTTTGTCTAACAATATGGCTTTTTTTGTTTCATTTCTAAATTGTCTAAACTTTAATTGATCAACAAGGTTTTTAGTTGAACGCCAGTTTGCCCATAATTTGTTTCTAAGGAGGATTTTTTGTTTAGTAGTTTTTGAGAGCCATGGGGCTGGTTTAGTCTTGACTCTAATTGAACGTGTTGGGGCGTGATAGTCTAAAATAGTTAAGAGTTTTAAATTAAAGTATTGTACTGCTTCATCTAGAGGTAGGTTTTTTAGGGGTGACCAATCACATGCCAAGAGTTCATTTTGAAAGCTATAAGATTCGTTTTGGTCCTTATTGTCCTGTAGGTTGTTGTGTTTGGAATAACACTTTTATATCTGATTATAAAGGTCAGTGAATGGTCACTCACATCTTTGAGGAGAGTCCCTACTTTGTAAGTTTGGTGGTGACTGTTTATAAGAATCCAGTCTAAGTTGCTTTCCTTACCATTAAGATTATTGGTCCTAGTAGGGGATGAAATGGTTTTGGTAAAACCATATAGATTAATATGAGTAGGTGGTTGTTCAGAGGAACAGCTATTCCAATTAACATTGAAGTCACCAAGCAGTATGGTTTCCTGTGGGTAAGTATTAGATAGCCAGCTGAGAATATCCTCTAGGGTGCTGGAGTTATTACCAGGGGGAAGATAAACACAGATGATGTAGATGGATTTATGTTTATTAAGTTGTAATTTGGAAGTAAGGATTTCAGCCTTATTTATAGGTGGAAGTTGAGAATCTATAGGTGCCACCTGTAATTCACTTTTGTATAGAATAGCTACTCCCCCACCCTTCTTAGCTTTACTGTCTAGCCTCAGGATATTATAGCCAGGTGGAATAATCTCATTATCTTGTGTTGAGTTCTTGAGCCATGTTTCAGTAAGACATAGGATGTCAAATTAATTTACATCCATAAGTGCATGTAGGTGGGCAACTTTGTTGTTTATGCTATGTATGTTAAGATGAGCTATCAAGAATGAGTTAGAGGGTCTGTCTAGCAATTGTGAATTAACAGGAATTGGGGTGTGGGATAGTAAAGCAGTGGTAGAGGTTGGTCAAGGGTTTGGGTGGATATCACCATCTATTAAGGGATGAAATTGTGTTCTTATTCAAAGTTTTAAGAACTTACTTGACTACTCCTGGAATTTCCTAGTTCTTGGACTATAGAATTTAATGTGGGTCAGTCTGTGATACTTAGATGGGAGGTAGGTAGCTGTGCTGGGTGTAAATGTATTGCTGAGAGAGACTTCAAGTGTTGGTATAGAGGTTTGCCTTATGGAGTTATAAAATCCTAGGCAGTAATGGTATTCATAGAATGCAAGTAAGTAAGGAATAGAAAAGAAAGGTAAGAGTAGTATTATAAGAAGCACCTTTGGGAATGGTGAGCTTGATGAAGGTAGCATAATGAGGTAGTAGATATAGCTTAGTGAAGAGGGAAGGTACCTGTTTAGGTTTGTTTTTAACATAAATGGTAATGGGTTAATCACTTTAAGGAGGGGGTCATGTAAGGGAGTGTGTTAATGAGGGTGTGGTCTAGGGAGGAAAATGTAGAGATACTGGGGCGGGTGAGATTTGGGGGCAGGGTAGGGGAGCGAAGTGAGCCCGCAGGGCGAACAGAGTGGGTAGAGCAAGTGAGGGATTATACCCTAGAAGAACAATCAGTAGAGTGATGACTGCTAAGGTAAGTTTGGGAGAGATGGTTGGGTGGGTTGGTAGCAGAATAAGCAGAGTAAAGTAAAAGGAATAGAGTGGGACAGAAGGAGAGATACATGTAGGGAAAGCTGGAATGCCTGGGAGTTTAAGTTAAGGTAGTAAGATACGTGTTCAAGGAGACTAGTCAGGGCAGAGGGTGCCACCTACTGGTCAATAGGATATATTGCAATCCTGGCTACTCATAGGGGCTAACAGGGCAAGAAGTAATAGGAGGGGAAAAATTGGAGAAAGATATAGAGAGATAGTGAGAGGGAAGGGTATGGTAGGTAGGAGAAGAGATGGCTTTTGACTGCTGGCTGTCCTGCCTATGGAGTGTAGACTAACCTACAATTTACTTCCAGATATATGTTTAGGCAAGTCTAATTAAGTACACACAGTGTTCTGGTAAACATACTTTCTTGTTTCCTTGAGGGAAAGAAGCTCAGGGAGAGGTTTTGCACTATTCCTATCCCTCTAGTATTAAGTAAGGTAGGATTCTTGGTCTTCAGATGGGCAGGTTCTCAAATTCCTTATACAGGACAGGCTGGTTGGAGAATTTCTTGTATCCTTGAGGGAAAGAAGCTCAGGGAGAGGTTTTGCACTATTCCTATCCCCCTAGTATTAGGTAAGGTAGGATTCTTGGTGTTCAGATGGGGAAGGTTCCCAAATTCCTTATACAGGACAGGCAGGTTGGAGAGATATGGTAAGGACACTGAGGCCAGGGACACACAGCAGCCAAGAGCTATTCAAAGAAATAAAGATCATCATAGTAGCCATATACAATAGAAGTGAGTTACAACTTTTAAATAGTATCAAAACTGATGAGTGGTGATGCCTAACTAGCTCTCTTCATAGAGTTCGTACTAATACTAATCCGGAGTAGTGACAAAAGTCCAGGTCTTCAAAATATCAAAATATCAGAAGCATTTATTGTAAAAGTTGGAGATTCTCTTTCTTTGTTATAAATAATGAACAAAGAACATTTTGGGCAGAGACGAAAGTCGGCCAGCTTTACAAACATTCTTTGTTCCTTATGATCATTAGACAGACATTCTCTCTTTTTCACATCCCTATAAATCAGAAATTTGCTGAAAATAGTATGGGCCTTCAATACTGACAATGTCTTAAAACCAATTCTCCAGTTTGGGTTGGATTGACATATATTTTTCGGATATAGATAATATCTTAATTGGCTATACTTTATATTTGAGTTACTGCTTGAAATTTACTGGGAACAACCCTTTTGATAACTGGGTATATTGTTAAAGTTTGATTCAGACTGTTTATTTTCGATGTACAATAACGACTGTTTGTGAAACAGTAGTCAAGTTGAACACATCTAGGTATTGAGAAAGTGACACCAACCATTTGTTCACAATATGGATCTTTCAAAACTATTGGAAGGTCTCTCAACAGACTGGGACAATCTAGAGATTTTTGGTCTGAGACAATCAAGCTTAAAAATTTCACATTTGGGTATGAATGACTGACAGTTTATGTGTAGTATTATGTCAAAAACTTGCAAAAGATATGAGAACACTTAGGTCCAACATTTGGCACTTGAAGCTTTTCAAGGCATACAAACTTAAGGCTATTACCCCACAGGGCTTAAGGGTTTGCATCCAACCCTTGGCCAGTCAGATAGATGAAAAATTATCCCAAGATTGGGTTGGAGCCCAACACAAACCATCCATGACATTTGTTAATGCTCTTATCTCCTATTATGAAAGAACAATAGACCAATGTATTGTAGAGATTACAAATAATTGTGATGAAGTAAGAGTTTATGAAGGGGGAACCTTTTTTTAAGAAACATTTGAATATTTTTGCCAAAGATCTATCATCCTTGGAGCAACAATTGATAAAAAGAAAACACAAAAATTCAACAGAGACACATTAGATTATGATAGAAGGAAACCATTTGGAACATATAAGAGTGTTGGCTTTCAAGATTCAGGACAAAAACACATTAATAAGAAGAAACTACCCGTATCCATATTAAGGAATAGGGGGAATACCCATGGAGTGACCTCAGGAGATGACTCATCTTCTGTAATAGATACAGAATCCTTCTCTACCCAGGTGTCTCCAGCTGCCAAGAGAAGACCTAATAGTGACCCTTTAGTGTCAAGAGGCATGGAAGGTATAAAGTACCGAAGAAGTACACAATATTCAACAACTTTTGGACAAGATTCTATCAAATTAAACATTAATAATGTACACAATATTTTTCTCAGACACTTTTGGATGTGGAAATAAAACTGCTTAATAAAGGTTTAAATTTTGCCCCAGCATTTTCTGTTTCTCAATCTGCTTTAGTAAATGATATAAATGAATTCTGTAGAACTCTTAATCTGAAATTCTTCTTTTCAGATACAAATCCAACTCAAAGAACTACTGGGCTTTATTTCCGTAAATCTAGCTTCATGCCTCCCATGGATAAACATGTTTCAGTATTTAAGGAGTGTATCTTGAAGGAATTGCACTTTAATCACAATGTACACAATAACATCAATTACAATTTTACCAAACAAGAACAGGAAGTGTTACATAAACTTAGTAATAACTATGACCTAGTGATTTTACCAGCTGACAAGGGTGTGGCGGTGGTCATCATATTTTAAACCATGTACAGTGCAGAGGCCGACAAACAATTGTCCAATGCCCAATTTTAGATGCTTATGCCCTTAGACCCAACATTTAAGTTCAAAAAATAAATCGACTCATTTTTGGAATTGGCAGAGGAAGAAGGGATTATTAGTCAAAGTGTTAGGTATCAGTTAACTATTTCGGATCCCAAATCGCAATACTGTTATCTAGTACCTAAAATACACAAACATCCCATACAACCACCAGGAAGACCAATCGTATCAGGTACAGGATCTCTAACAGAACCACTATCTGCCTTCCTTACAGAATATTTACAACCATTACTACCCCTAGTCAGATCCAGAATTAAAGATACTACTCAATTTCTAAATATTATCAATGACACTCAGTTGGATCAGGGCTGGCTTCTATGCACACTAGGTGTCACCACTCTATAGACCAACATCCCACACTGGGCAGGATTAAAAGCCATTCAGTTTTGGCTGGATAAAGCTGAACTATACACTCCTGGATTTAATACTCTATTAGTTTGCTTAACTGAACATGTCCTCATAAAAAATGTTTTTTATTTCCATGGGAAGTGCTTTTGGCAAGTTTGAGGAACGGCTATGGGTACATCATTTGCTCCTATTTATGCTGACTTCTTTATGGACTACATCGGAGAGAAATTGATTTATGATGACAATCGCAATATATTTTTACAGAACATGGACATCTGGAGACGTTACTTGGATGATTATTGGATGGTGTGGAGGGGTGATATGTTGTATGTGTAGGGGTTTTTACAATACTTAAATGAAAATGAGTGGGGTATTCAATTCATATTAAACTGGGACTACAATCAAGTTACATTTTTGGATGTTCATATTTCCAGACAGGATGACAATACACTCAAAACAGAGGTTTTCAGAAAATTTCCACAATTTAACACCCTACTTCATGCCTCTAGCCATCACCCCCACCACATCATCCAAAACATACCCAAGTCCCAGTTTTTACGCATTAAATGTATTTCCTCCACTGATGAAGCTTATACAATTTGCAGTAATAATTTAACCCATAGATTCATCAATAGAGGTTATCCTACAGACTTCATACAAATGGCTCCTGCATTTGTAACAAACCATGACTGGAATAACCTACTTAAATATAGGGACACATCTACAAGCAGGGGCACACAAACCTCACAACCTATTAATTTGGTCACAACTTATGGACGAAATGCAAATAGTTTCAGAAACATCATAAACTGTCACTGGGATATTTTGTTGGGCAATGAAAACTTAGCAGAAATGCTTCCACCACATTGTTTATTTTCCTACAGAAACGGTTGTACAATAAATTCTTATTTTACTCACTATAAACACTCCATTCCATCTAATAAACAAGTTACCCTATTTGGGGATATATTAGTGGGCAGTATTTCGTGTGGTCACTGTAGTGCTTGTGCACACATTTCTCAAACTAAAGAATTTACCAGCAATAATTCTTCCAAGGTATATCAAATATGTTGTTTTGGTAATTGCAGCAGTGACTGGGTGATTTACCTGGCAAAGTGTTTTTGTTCTGCATTTTTTGTAGGACAAATGTCTCGCCCTTTGAGAATCAGGTTTAGTGAACATCTCAGTGATATTAGAAATAAGAAAATATTCAATCCTTGGTATAGACACACTATAACCCATAGCACTGCTAATTTCCAATTCAGTATTATTGACAAAATCCAAGGTAATAAATCATGTAAAACAAGATGGCATTCTATTTTAAATGAGAAAGAATCATGTTGGATTGTTAGGCTGGGTGCTTTGTTCAAGCCAGGCCTCAATGAACTCAGTTAATTTGGTATGAATCAATAAGCTCAAGACTCTAATTTAGTAATGTACTATTTAATTGTTCCATTAACCAGTGTGAGTTTATGCACTGAGGAAAGCTCTACTATTACCGAAACCAGTCTGCTTTGCATTTTTGGGTTGCCACAATAAAGAATCGTTGATTTCAAACTTCCCTGGTGCTGGACTTTCTTTTGGGGTTCTCTTGGATTACTTGGCTTAGTCCGTGCATCTCATCTCACTTGCGTAGTTTTGAGAGTGGTTGCAATGCTTTAAAATGCACATGACTGGAGAATATGCCCCTACCATTCTATTGGACACTATTTACCTGCAACACGTGTTTAACAGAAACTAATAAGCATTTTCAAAAAAAAAAATCTAGTCTAAAAATCTGTTAAACTGTTTCTAATCAGAATTCAGTTTCATCTGGATTTAAACTCAATACTTTGTCTTGCTGAGCTAAAACTTCTTTACTTGCCCATGTCTCCCAAGTTATGTCAGTGATTTGTTAGATGATCAGCAAGATACAATATTTTATATAACTCAAAAATCTAAATTCAACAGGTATAGATGATACCATTCTAGATACATCACAGCAGTTACAAGAATAGCTCACCAAGTTATAGTGAAAAGATTGCATCCCAATGAAAAGATTGAATGGCAACATTCTGGATAATTTTAAAAATTCTCCTCACCAAGCCAATTATTTCTATGAACTGAACAAATATTTTCAGTATGTAGGACTGTTCAGTAGTTATTAATATTAAATTATTAGATATATAAATGGCATGCCAGCTGATATGGGTATGCTATTGCCCACCACCCAAGCATTATCTAGAAGTTTTATTATTATTATTATTATTATTATTATTATTATTATTATTATTATTATTATTATTTTTAACAAAATAATAGGATATAACCAGCTAAGCTCATGGAAGTTTACTACAACTAAAGATATTCCAGTTATTATTAAATTATATTGACTAAAGTACACAGAATGGGAGCTAAATTATCTGCATGCTCTTGCAACTGTTGAGTTATAAAAATGAACAGAATCAGAGCTTTATGACAATGCAATGACTTTAGCACTGCTTCAGGTTTTGCTTCCCTTATAGCTATCTTCTGTAAATGAAGACAGTGTGCAAAGGATTAGTCCAGATAAAATCATTTAGCTAACAGATCAAAGAGACTCTCTCTCTCTCTGTTTCTTTCATACCCACCCAGTGGGAGGAATAAAGATACCTTGTTGCAGTTTCAAGTAGTTTATTCAGTTAAGTATATAGACAGATGAGTGTTCAAGGAGACTAGTCAGGGCGGAGGGTGCCACCTACTGGTCAATAGGATATATTGCAATCCTGGCTACTCATAAGGGCTAACAGGGCAAGAAGTAATAGGATGGGAAAAATTGGAGAAAAATATAGAGAGATAGTGAGAGAGAAGGGTATGCTAGGTAGGAGAAGAGATGGCTTTTGACTGCTGGCTGTCCTGCCTAGGGAGTGTAGACTAACCTACAATTTACTTCCAGATATATGTTTAGGCAAGTCTAATTAAGTACACACAGTGTTCTGGTGAACGTACTTTCTTGTTTCCTTGAGGGAAAGAAGCTCAGGGAGAGGTTTTGCACTATTCCTATCCCCCTAGTATTAGGTAAGGTAGGATTCTTGGTCTTTAGATGGGGCAGGTTGGCAGGTTCCCAAATTCCTTATACAGGACAGACAGGTTGGAGAGTTTCTTGTTTCCTTGAGGGAAAGAAGCTCAGGGAGAGGTGTTGCACTATTCCTATACCCCTAGTATTACGTAAGGTAGGATTCTTGGTCTTCAGATGGGGCAGGTTCCCAAATTCCTTATACAGGACAGGCAGGTTGGAGAGATATGGTAAGGACACTGAGGCCAGGGACACACAGCAGCCGAGAGCTAGTCAAAGAAATAAAGATCATCATAGTAGCCATATACAATAGAAGTAAGTTACAACTTTTAAATAGTATCAGAACTTATGAGTGGTGATGCCTAACTAGCTCTCTTCATAGAATTGGTACTAATACTAATCCAGAGTAGTGACGAAAGTCCAGGTCTTCAAAATATCAAAATATCAGAAGCATTTATGGTAAAATTTGGAGATTCTCTTTCTTTGTTATAAATAATTAACAAAGAACATTTTGGGCAGAGACTAAAGTCGGCCAGCTTTACAAACATTCTTTGTTCCTTATGATCATTAGACAAACATTCTCTCTTTTTCACATCCCTATAAATCAGGAATTTGCTGAAAATAGTATGGGCCTTCAATACTGACAATGTCTTAAAACAATTCTCCAGTTTGGGTTGGATTGACATATATTTTTCGGATATAGATAATATCTTAATTGGCTATACTTTATATTTGAGTTACTGCTTGAAATTTACTGGGAACAACCCTTTTGATAACTGGGTATATTGTTTATGTTTGATTCAGACTGTTTATTTTCGATGTACAATAACAACTGTTTGTGAAACAGTAGTCAAGTTGAGCACATTTAGGTATTGAGAAATCGACACCAACCATTTGTTCACAATATGGATCTTTCAAAACTATTGGAAGGTCTCTCAGCAGACTGGGACAATCTAGAGATTTTTGGTCTGAGACGATCAAGCTTAAAAAATTCACATTTGGGTATGAATTACTGACAGTTTATGTGTAGTATTATGTCAAAAACTTGCAAAAGGTATGAGAACACTTAGGTTCAACATTTGGCACTTGCAGCTTTTCAAGGTATACAAACCTAAGGCTATTACTCCACAGGGCCTAAGGGTTTGCATCCAACCCTTGGCCAGTCAGGTAGATGAAAAATTATCCCAAAATTGGGTTGGAGCCCAACACAAACCATCTATGACATTTGTTAATGCTCTTATCTCCTATTATGAAAGAACAATAGACCAATGTATTGTAGAGATTACAAATAACTGTGATGTAGTAAGAGTTTATGAAGGGGAACCTGTTTTTAAGAAACATTTGAATATTTTTGCCAAAGATCTATCATCCTTGGAGCAGTAATTGATAAAAAAGAAAACACAAAAATTCAACAGAGACACATTAGATTATGATAGAATGAAATCATTTGGCATATACAAGAGTGTCAGCTTGCAAGATTCAGGACACAAACACATTAATAAGAAGAAACTACATGTATCCATATTAAGGAACAGGGGGAATACCCAAGGAGGGTCCTCAGGAGATGACTCATCTTCTGTAATAGATACAAAATCCTTCTCTACCCAGGTGTCTCCAGCTGCCAGGAGAAGACCTAATAGTGACCCTTTAGGGTCAAGAGACATGGGGGGTAGAAAGTACCTGAAGAAGTAGACAATATTCAACAACTTTTGGACAAGATTCTATCACATTAAACATTAATAATGTACACAATATTTCTTCTCAGACACTTTTGGATGTGGAAATAAAACTGCTTAATAAAGGTTTAAATTTTGCCCCAGCATTTTCTGTTTCTGAATCTGCTTTAGTAAATGATATAAATGAATTCTGTAGAACTCTTAATCTGAAATTCTTCTTTTCAGATACAAATCCAACTCAAAGATCTACTGGGCTTTATTTCCGTAAATCTAGCTTCATGCCTCCCATGGATAAACATGTTTCAGTATTTAAGGAGGGTATCTGGAAGGAATTGCACTTTAATCACAATGTACACAATAACATCAGTTACAATTTTACCAAACAAGAACAGGAAGTGTTACATAAACTTAGTAATAACTATGACCTAGTGATTTTACCAGCTTACAAGGGTGTGGTGGTGGTCGTCATGTTTTAAACCATGTACAGTGCAGAGGCCGACAAACAATTGTCCAATGCCCAATTTTAGATGCTTATGCCCTTAGACCCAACATTTAAGTTCAAAAAATAAATTGACTAATTTTTGGAATTGGCAGAGGAAGAAGGGATTATTAGTCAAAGTGTTAGGTATCAGTTAACTGTTTTGGATCCCAAATTGCAATACTGTTATCTAGTACCTAAAATACACAAACATCCCATACAACCACCGGGAAGACCAATCGTATCAGGTACAGGATCTCTAACAGAACCACTATCTGCCTTTCTTACAGAATATTTACAACCATTACTACCCCTAGTCAGATCCAGAATTAAATATACTACTCGATTTCTAAATTTTATCAATGACACTCAGTTGGATCAGGGTTAGCTTCTATGCACACTAGATGTCACCACCCTATAGACCAACATCCCACAGTGGGCAGGATTAGAAGCCATTCAATTTGGGCTGGATAAAGCTGAACTATACACTTCTGGATTTAATACTCTATTAGTTTGCTTAACTGAACATGTCCTCACAAAAAATGTTTTTTATTTCCATGGGAAGTGCTACTGGCAAGTTTGAGGAATGGCTATGGGTGCATTATTTGCTCCGATTTATGCTGACCTCTTTATGGGCTACA
Source organism: Protopterus annectens (assembly GCF_019279795.1). Classification (NCBI taxonomy): domain Eukaryota; kingdom Metazoa; phylum Chordata; order Ceratodontiformes; family Protopteridae; genus Protopterus; species Protopterus annectens. Next base: position 334,158,734 of record NC_056734.1, read on the forward strand.
TCGGAGAGAAATTGATTTATGATGACAATCACAATATATTTTTACAGAACATGGACATCTGGAGACATTACTTGGATGATTACTGGATGGTGTGGAGGGGTGATGTGTTATATGTGCAGGGGTTTTTACAATACTTAAATGAAAATGAGTGGGGTATTCAATTCATATTAAACTGGGACTACAATCAAGTTACATTTTTGGATGTTCATATTTCCAGACAGGATGACAATACACTCAAAACAGAGGTTTTCAGAAAATTTCCACAATTTAACACCCTACTTCATGCCTCTAGCCATCATCCCCACCACATCATCCAAAACATACCCAAGTCCCAATTTTTACACATTAAATGTATTTCCTCCACTGATGAAGCTTATACAATTTGCAGTAATGAATTAACCCATAGATTCATCAATAGAGGTTATCCTACAGACTCCATACAAATGGCTCATGCATTTGCAACAAACCAAGACTGGAATAACCTACTTAAATATAGGGACACATCTACAAGCAGGGGCACACAAACTTCACAACCTATTCATTTGGTCACAACTTATGGACGAAATGCAAATAGTTTCAGAAACATCATAAACCATCACTGGGATATTTTGTTGGCCAATGAAAACTTAGCAGAAATGCTTCCACCACATTGTTTATTTTCCTACAGAAATGGTTGTACAATAAATTCTTATTTTACTCACTATAAACACTCCATTCCATTTAATAAACAACAAGTTACCCTATTTGGGGATAAATTAGTGGGCAGTATTTCGTGTGGTCACTGTAGTGCTTGTGCACACATTTCTCAAACTAAAGAATTTACCAGCAATAACTCTTCCAAGGTATATCAAATATGTTGTTTTGGTAATTGCAGCAGTGACTGGGTGATTTACCTGGCAAAGTGTTTTTGTTCTGCATTTTATGTAGGACAAATGTCTCGCCCTTTGAGAATCAGGATTAGTGAATATCTCAGTGATATTAGAAATAAGAAAATATCCAATCCTTGGTATAGACACACTATAAGCCATAGCACTGCTAAATTCCAATTCAGTATTATAGACAAAATCCAAGGTAATAAATCATGTAAAACAGGATGGCATTCTATTTAAATGAGAAAGAATCATGTTGGATTGTTAGGCTGGGTGCTTTGTTCAAGCCAGGCCTCAATGAACTCAGTTAATTTGGTATGAATCAATAAGCTCAAGACTCTAATTTAGTAATGTACTATTTAATTGTTCCATTAATCAGTGTGAGTTTATGCACTGAGGAAAGCTCTACTATTACAGAAACCAGTCTGCTTTGCATTTTTGGGTTGCCACAATAAAGAATCGTTGATTTCAAACTTCCTTGGTGCTGGACTTTCTTTTTGGGTTCTCTTGGATTACTTGGCTTAGTCCGTGCATCTCATCTCACTTGCATAGTTTTGAGAGTGGTTGCAATGCTTTAAAATGCACATGACTGGAGAATATGACTCTACCGTTCTATTGGACACTATTTACCTGCAACACGTGTTTAACAGAAACTAATAAGCATTTTCAAAAAAAAAAAAATCTAGTCTAAAAATCTGTTAAACTGTTTCTAATCAGAATTCAGTTTCATCTGGATTTAAACTCAATACTTTGTCTTGCTGAGCTAAAACTTCTTTTCTTGCCCATGTCTCCCAAGTTATGTCAGTGATTTGTTAGATGATCAGCAAGTTACAATATTTTATATAAATCAAAAATCTAAATTCAACATGTATAGGTGATCCCATTCTAGATACAGCACAGCAGTTACAAGAATAGCTCACCAAGTTATAGTGAAAAGATTGCATTCCAATGAAAAGATTGAATGGCAACATTCTGGATAATTTTAAAAATTCTCCTCACCAAGCCAATTATTTCTATGAACTGAACAAATATTTTCAGTATGTAGGACTGTTCAGTAGTTATTAATATTAAATTATTAGATATATACATGGCATGCCAGCTGATATGGGTATGCTATTGCCCACCACCCGAGCTTTATCTAGAAGTTTTATTATTATTATTATTATTATTATTATTATTATTATTATTATTATTATTATTATTTTTAACAAAATAATAGGATATAACCAGCTAAGCTCATGGAAGTTTACTATAACTAAAGATATTCCAGTTATTATTGAATTATATTGACTAAAGTACACAGAATGGGAGCTAAATTATCTGCATGCTCTTGCAACTGTTGAGTTATAAAAATTAACAATCAGAGCTTTATGACAATGCAATGACTTTAGCACTGCTTCAGGTTTTGCTTCCCTTATAGCTATCTTCTGTAAATGAAGACAGTGTGCAAAGGATTAGTCCAGATAAAATCATTTAGCTAACAGATCAAAGAGACTCTCTCTCTCTCTGTTTCTTTCATACCCACCCAGTGGGAGGAATAAAGATACCTTGTTGCAGTTTCAAGTAGTTTATTCAGTTAAGTATATAGACAGATGAGTGTTCTTGCTCTAATCCAGATGGAAAGTTGCATTTGCCAAGGTTTTCTCTTGGTGCATATGTGGTAATGTGTCCATATTTGATTGTCAACCTTTTACAGCTGACATTTTGGAGGTTGATGTATGGGCTACTTGATTATGGAAGGAAAGTAAGTGCTGTTACCTCCCACCTGCAGTATGGCCATGCATTAGTGTACATGCTAAATGCATAGGTATGCAACACCTTAATTGACAATATTATCTAAGAAGCCTGGTGAGGTGCCTAAGATTTTTAGGTTGTATAGCAGCTTCCAGGGAGTTGCCATTCTTGCAACCCCCCCCCCCAGAATATACAGAAATATTTCAGTTTGTACATAAAATGATTCTGTTGCTATCTCCCAACAAGATGACGCCTCCTTATTCTGTCATGTAGGTCATAAATATGTAATAAAAATGTAGTAGATACAATAAAATCTGCAAAGTATTTATTTGAAGAGATAGTAATATAAGAAACATATATCACTCATGTATCATTGTAGCATTGTAGAGACAGCGATCTTCTTTGTTATCTCACTTGTATCTTTGAATATTATTTATGTATTTGAAGCAGGGAGTTTTACACAGGAATTCAATAAACTCAGTGTAGACTTCTCTCAAAGCCTGCATGGAATTTACATGTTAGCGCGATGAGCAGGAGTGCTAATCATATATTTATACTGCCCATCACACTCACACATGTACAGCATGGAGTTTACATGTTAGCGCGATGAGCAGGAGTGCTAATCATATATTTATACTGCCCATCACACTCACACATATACAAGCACAGTTTTATGGCCATTAACAATACTGCTGCTAGGAAACCATGCAGAGCAGCATGGAATTAGAGACAAGAAATACTCAAATTTGTTTGTGAGTAAACCTGCTCTGAGATTTTGCTCACTTTCAGTACTTCATAGTTACCATTGCATGTGTTGTAACACCTTTCTGCCTACTGTTTGTACATTTCACATGGAGTCTGTGGGGCATCCCTGTAACTCAGTCACTGTTGGATGTCTAGGCTCTTAACTATTCAAATATGGCAGTGTCAGACCTCTCAAGTGTACAGATATTTGCAGGTTGTCCACATTTCTGCCTCACATTTTGGTCAATATCTCATGAACAGCTTTTTCTGGCAAATCACTCTGGGCTCAAGTCAGACTATAGTGACAAACATTTAAGTTTCAGACTTCATACCCTTCCAAACATCCAACAAAATGCAGAACTTGTTACTCTCTGAACTGCCTAAGTTTGTTGTAACATTATTTGGAATGTGTCCCTGTTTTTGGCCCTTTGCTCCACATATTTTATTACTTGGTCCGGATGTGTTCCTGTAAGAGGTTGTGGGGTATGGGCAGTGATTATCCTGCTGTGAGTATGTGTGTGGCTTGCAAGGTGCTACAGTGACATTATTACCTACTAGCTACCAACTAGCATGGCTGTTTCTGTTCGCACACTACTATTATAGAAATCCACTAGATTTGACAGTAAATATACATGACATGCTTTGTGTACTGCACATCCTATATTCCCTTTACATTCATTCCTACTATTACATGATATATTTATTGTAGCACAATGTTGCATAAAACAGTCATGGCTTAGTGGTAAGTCATGCAGACTACTGTTTCCAAGGTCCTGGGTTTGGGACTGACAGTGGGATTTTATTTTGCTTTTGAACAGACTAGAGGACCTGTCATTCAGAGTGACTAAGGCACTTTTAAAGCAGTTGTAACCGGGTTAGCGCTGTTTTGCGCTGAGCTCCCGCATGCACACTGGCGCTCAGCTCCACGACACCTGCTTACAACCGCTTAAAAGTGCTTACTCTTGCACACACCGCACTATTTTCTTTGAAAGAAATGAAAATGGGGAGACAGGAAAGTGGTGAAAAAGGGGTCACAAAGAGGGTAAGACAGTAGGGAAACAAGCTTGGGTTTTGCAGGAGGGATGTAGGTAAGGCCCATAGCTGCCCATTTCTTCATCAGCAACAGCTGTGCATATGTTTGTAATTTGGTGTGACATTTGAAACCTTCCACCCTGAGAGAGGTGTAAGGACAACAATAATACTTTGTACAGCCAATTGTAATTGATAGTTTCAATGTCCAGCAGACATGTGTGAAATGGGCAGCTATGTATTGGCGTACTTTTTTGTGGGTGCAGAGTGCCCTTTTTTTTTTTCAGGTGAGAGTGGTATGTCAGGTAAAGGAAGTCGGTATAGCTGGGGAGGTAGGTTGGGTAGGTCAACAAACAAGACAAACAAGACACATACAGGGGCAGTGTATGACAACTGTGGGGGGGTTACACAATTGACGGGGACAGATGTTTGGATATCTAGAGCCCATGAGCCCACAGATGGCAACAGTGGAACTGATATCCCCACCCATGGGCAGTTGCCACTGTGCCTTCACTGCCCAGGACGGGGCTTTGCTGGGGGCTGTGTAGGCCAGGCAGCAGGCATGCCCATTAGTTGTGCCACCTGTGCCTCAAGCTGGCATAGGGGCCCAAGAACAGCTTCCTGGATCTCCCTACGCACCACAGTCCGGACGCTACGGAGGGTGAGTGGTTGTTCTCCTCCGGTCACACTTGCAGAGGGGGGATGAGCCCCATCCCCTGCAGCGCTTCCACCCACAGGTGGCACAGGGCCACCGGAGGAGGGTCCGGACTGGGCACTACTGCCAGGTGCACTCGCCAGCTGAGGTGGGAGAGGTGGGTCCGCTGGAACCTGCCTTCCTTGTCGCCCTATGTTTTGCATTATGTCATGACAGTTTGGGTTAGTAACATACAATACCATTCACAATAAGTTGTAACAGCATGCATTAGTATTCCCATTAACCAAACACCCAGATATTCACACCATTGAACAGCAAGCATAACACATGCATAATTTGAACAGCAATACACAGTCCAACAACAGGCAGGGTTGATTGATGGCAACAGGCCATCAGGTTTGGATGTATGAACAGGGCAGATGCATCAACGTACATGCAAATATGTATGACCCAACAGGACAAATGTCCAGGGGTGTTAATTGTGATTGCACATACCAATTTCACGTGGAATGGATTATATGTGGTTATAGGGTAGGATGAAGAAAATTTAATTAACACCTTCAAATACCAATACATATGCTGTGCATTTCTAATAGCTGCAGATATATACACACTACAGTTCTACCTACAGTTTCCTATGTGATAACTACTTCAAGTTGGTGATAGGAATGTTACTGCTACATCAATATACATTTTCATTTTTATTCATACACATTCATATCTGGCTCTGTTCAGCTACATCATCCTGCTATATTTGCTTTATATAGCTATAGACAACTGTGGATGTTTGGTATTTCTGACAACCATACTATCTGCATATTGCAGACTGAGAGCAACATATCCAGATTTTGGGATACACATTCCAGCTGCAGGAACATTTTGAACACATTTCGCAGTTTGGTTCTGCTTGTCACATTAATTTCATTCTGTACTGACTGCAGTATACTTTATTCAGGAGTTATTACTACTTTATTGGTGGATTCATAACTCTTTCTCACACTCTCTCACTTGTTTTATTTTTACAATTCAGGATGGTACTTACTTCTAGACTTTATTGACATGTTTTACCTGTAGTTATTACAATCCTTTCCAACAGTCTCACTTCTGTCATGTTTCTGTATTTCAACAGGGATATATTTCACACATGTGTTTTACTCAGCTTCTGCAGCTGTACTTTTCAGCCTGCTGCAGGTTGTGTACTATTATATTACAGGTGGGACATCTTTATTTCAGACTTTATTTCAGACATTTTCATTTTTCTGTTTGGATTACAGACTGCAACACACTTTTGTAATCAAGCAATACTTGCAAACCCTCTTACACTGTTACTTGCACATTTTATTACTTTGTGACTACACTGCACTCTTTTGCTAACTGTCATCCTTTTATATTTATTTACAGTTACAGGGAGAGGATTACTGACCTGCCTGGTGGCGCAACCGCACCAGCCTATCGCCATAGGCTCTACGGTTCGCAGAACGGACACCTGCAGCTGTAATATAAATAAAGTAATATTGGAATACACATCACCATAATATCAGCTAGGTTAATTTCTTACATAAATAATTAGATGTAACTTACTCAGTAGTGAGGCGTTGGGCATTTGCCGGGCCTCCTGGATCCAACGGATCAGTTGGTCCTGCTTCCGTCTCTTCAGGTCCGCATGGTGGTGACAGACCTGCTCACCAGTCCTTGGTATCCCTGTGGCACTGGTAAGATCATGAGCCAACCGGTCCCATGCCTGAGCCCTATATGCTCCCCACAGGACCTGGCCCTGCATGAGTTGGGCCTCATGATTGTGGACAAGGAGCCAAACTATATATTTGTACTCCTCAACGCCCCACCTCTGTGCTCAAAAGTAACTACCCTCACCTACACCTGACATTCTGGCTGCAAGTTGGTTCTACAATCGGTTATGCTGTGTATTCCCACCTATGGGGCTTATATATGCCATTTTTCCCACATTTATCTGTGATTGGCCATTTTGGAATTGTATCAGCTTCACAAAACCTGCTTTGTCATGCTCCTCTTTCTATTCATTCCTTTATATTTGCTATTACTGCATTTCTAAGTATGGCTGTCATGGCTTAGTGGTTCAGTACCTTGACTATGGTGCATGGTATCCTGGGTTCGAACCTGGCCACTGCTTTTTATATTTTATGACTGTCTACACAGGCTAGGAGGTGTGTCTGTATAAAGGCAGTTTTGTTACAGCTTGCACAACGTTGCCCGTCGGTTAGCTTGTTGGCGCGGCGCGCAGCTCCGCGCAAACGGGGTACGCTGGTTTACCCGTCATTTGGCTGTCAGCACGCATATTACGCTCAGCTCAGCTACGGGCACACAGTTTCAGCGTGTTAAACCACTGCTCACCTATGGGCACTCATTTTGCACCTGTTAAACCACTGCTCAACTACGGGCACTCATTTTGCACCTGTTAAACCACTGCTCACCTACGGGCACTCATTTTGCACCTGTTAAACCACTGCTCACCTATGGGCAGATGCACTCAACTTGTTAAACTGTAGCTCAGCTATAGGCACATCTGGCATTTTTTATTATTTTATCTCACATTTCTTCAAAATAAATGGCCCATTTCATTACATTTTGCATAAAATATAATTTTATATGTGTACATATATGTCAGGGATTTGTTTCATGCTTATTTTACTAAAAATAAAAATTGATGTTCGGGGGGCTCGAACCATGACTGCCTGCTCTTCAGCCGACATCTTTACCGCTACGCTATTGCTTTTTGGCTTAATTTGCATATGTAGTTCTTATATGCTTTTCCACTGACTGCTAACTGTGGCTAAGCTACGGGCACGCCCGCGCAAACAAGCTCACTCAAGGGCAAACATCTTTACAATTTAAAAAAAAAATATAACATGTTCATTTATATATTTTATGTTCATAGTCTGTGGGGTATATGTTGTGTTGTGTTTATTCACATTTACACGGACTCTGTCGTAGGGGTTTACTTTCGGGACTTTTACTCTTCTGGGGGCATGTCCGTTTGCAGGGCTCGGCCTACGGACACGCCCCCTACTGTCTTCCACGGACCGTGTAAGCCTTAGGTGTGATTCAGCATGCCCTCATGCATATGCATGACATGCTGACGTCACACCGTTTAACTGCAGCCTCCGTGTAAGCCTTGTAACTCTTACACGGAGGCTTCGTGAATCCTGCCCACAAACACACACACACACACACACAACATACATGTCTATACAATGTCTATATTTGTATTTGTATCTGTATCTATATCTATATCTATAGCTATCTATGCATCTATGTATCTGATCTATCTATAGCCCCAAATAGAAAGCAACACAAGCAGTTTTCCTATAAAGAATTCAAAATAAATTTTCAGCATTCTTTATAAGTAAGTACTTTTGCCCCATAAATAGCAGGGGACTTTCACAGGCTAATAAAACCTGTCTCAGATAAAGCTTTTAAATATATGTATAATAATCTCATAATATAAAACAGCATGACATAAAATGTCCAGTCATACCAACAGATCCTATCTATGTTTCAGTGGAAGTTAAGGTTCCTTTAGGAAGTGTTGAGGTATATGATGGTATTAGTTTTTTGGGTGTGCAGGAGATCACAAAGGACTGGATTTTTTCAGAATGTGTAGACAAAGCAGACATCTCCACAAGCTCTTTGATAAAGACATACTGATTAAAAGGAACCAAGTGTGAGTATGATGTTTCTCCTTCACACCAACAATTGTTATTGTAATAATGCATGCTGATTACCAAAAAAGGTACCTTTTTTCAGCTAAAACAGGGTTGACTATACAGGATATCCTCTCTGACTGAAGCATAGGAAGCAGCAGAATGCAATGTAATGGAATAGACCTGCATAAATCTCATCATAAAGGACAAAAAAGGGGACAATTTTTAACATCACCCATAATCCTGAATCTGAAGGCACCAACCAAACTGTTTATAAGGTTCAGCTCTTATTAGTGGAACAGACTGATATTGTATGCAGTGGACATTCATGATTCTGGAGATTAGTACATGTCTGGTGTGTGGAGACCTAAACTGTGACTGGAAGGATACTCAAATGATGGGTGTGGTGAACATTCAGAGTAAATCATAATTTTGAATTTTGTCCCTGTAGATGGCATAACAGAAATTGTATGCAATATGGTTACAAAAGGAATGCACAAAATTTGAGACAGACTGCAATGCATATGAAATAATATTGTTGAATGTTGCTCCCAGGTTGTAAATCACATACAGAAAATATTCTAGTGCACCTGCTAAGTCTTTTTAGTAGACTTACATGGAAACATGCAGTGGCATATAAGTATAGATGTAGGAAACTGAATCCATGAATGTGCATACCTCTCACCTGGACAGATTTACACAGGCTGTCCAGATTGTGTTCTCATGTTTTTAGTTTGTTTTTCATAAAACTGTGTTTTTTTCTGGTAAATTACTGGAAATCTTTAAAGATTGAATTTCAAAAATAATGATAGAGATTTGCATTTAAGACTTCGCATCCTTCAGAAAATTCATAATAATGCACAACATGTTATTCTATCAACTTTCTGAGTTTGTGAGAGCAGTATTTAAAAAATGTCCCTATTTTGGGGCTTTTGTCCCACTTTTATTTATGACTTTGTCCAAATTTCTTACTCTAAGATGTAGAGAGGTAGGGCTACACAGAACATTTGACAGGGGATGAATGTCAAGAAGAAAATTAGAAGTGGGGGAGATATATTATTTTATACAATTGTGGAAGCCCTACTATCCTGAGTTGTGTCATTATTTGGCCTTTGAATAAAATCTGTGTAATTATGATATCATTTTTATTATGTTGTGTAATTTACTTAGAGATACTATATAGTGATATGTCAGTCTGCCTGTTTTGTAAGATCAGGCAGTGGGGTTTACTTGGTCATGTTTGCCTTTATCAGTCAAATGGTGTTGATGGACTCATCTATCTATGTATATAGCTATCTGTACACACACACACACACGCACACACACACACACACACACACACACACATATATGTGTGTGTGTGTGTGTGTGTGTGTGTGTGTGTGTGTGTGTGTGTGTGTGTGTGTGTGTGTGTGTGTGTGTGTGTATAGATTTACTATCAAAATTGTAATGACAGAAATAATTCTGTTCATTCTCATAAATCACAACACCGAAAAACGCAGAGGAAGAAAGGCAGTATGCCAAGTTTAATGTCGATTATTCATATTCAACATTATTCAACATATGTCTTCCCCTGCACCTTTCACAACAGCAACAGATGTCATTTTCAGCAGTACATATGTACTGCATAACACAGAAGTGCCCATTTTTGCAGGGGGGCAAGCCCCCCCATATCCCTCATTGGGGACTGCACCCTCCACACCCACTGCAAATCATATATTCCAACTCCGAGATCTCACCACAGGAGGAAAAAGGGAAAAATTCCCAATCCACACTCTTCCGCGATCTCTAGACCTAAGATCAACCTGTTATCTACGAATGCACAGTGCATTCACTGAACCTGGGACTTGAATGCACCTAGGTTGGCAGCATAGAAGTCAGCTAACTGTTATTCGAAATTCCGTGTTTGCTGAACCTACACTGGTCCATATACATATATATATATATATATATATATATACATATATATATATATATATATATATATATATATATATATGTGTATCAAGAAAAGTAACTTCCTCAACTGAATAAAGCAACCAACGTAAAAAATGTATAAAATAAAAGAAGAAAAAATGCTGGTTCCACACGGCAACACTACTTTAATATGTATTCAGCAGACAATTCATATAGTAAACGCTTTCACGGTTAAAAACGGTTCATCAGACGACAGGACTACTAAGCATAAGTTCAGTTAAATAGCCATTTCAAATCTGTAATTAGCCAATCAAATGCTTCAATTCATTAAAACAATAAACACAATAACTGAAACTTACCGGATATGCATAAAAATCATGCCTAATGTAAAAACTGTATATAATTGCATCTAAATGAATCAAAACACACATTAAACACATTATAAAAATATTTTAAAAACAAATAAAAAACAGATATATGCACATAATACATGTTATATATAAACAAATGTTAATGTTTGAGAGCTCTGGCTATCAAGAAAGGTTTTAAAGAAACTCTACTATTCAGACCAGGAGGTTTGTCTGCTTGGAAAAAAGTATTCATTTTTGCTCAATAGCTTCAGTACTGTTCTTTAGATCACCCCCTCTGTTGCTCCCAAAAAACTATTTCCAAAACTAAGAACTTAAACTTCTGTGTTGGGCCTTCCTTCTTCACATTCATGGCTAAAGCACTACTCTCTTTTACATTCCTAATGTCTCTTAGATGTTCCAAAATCCTATCCTTCAGAGGTCGATTTATCTTTCCTATATAAAAGGAAAAACATTCTATGCAATAGCAAAAATACACCACGTTCTTAGTTTGACAATCAGCATAGAAACACACATCTACCTTAAACCCTAGCTGTGGATTTACAAAATGTCCCCTACATGGATATGGGCACACACCATGCATCTCCTGCATCCATGGGTACCAAGTCTATCTGACAAATAACGCTTCTGGGAACCTTGAAACCTATAACATAAGTAACTTTTCAACGATCTGTTATTCCAAAATGTAAAATTAGGTTTATCTCCTATCACTCCCTTCAATTCATTGACAGTAGAAAGAATATCTCAGCTGTTTTTTATCACATCACATACCATATGTATATTGCTTGCAAAAGTTAGAGGCATCCTAACTATGTTACTAGCATCGTTCCTTACATTGGATACGGTGGTCTCACTAATGCCATCCGATCCTGATGCATCAGGTCACTCTTTCTTGTTATAGTAGGGTTTGCACCTACCATGCCTCTCCCTCCAGGCTTCACTGATCTGATTTTCTATCACCCTTTCTTTGTACCCTCTATCAATGAAGTCACATGCCAATGAATCCAGTGCTAATTTCAATTGATTATCATCATTATGCAAACTCATAATACGAAAAATTTGCCCCTTTAATACATTCAGTTTCGTGTGCTTGGGGTGCATGCTCTCATTGTGTAGTATATAGTTCTTCCTGACTAATTTCCTGTACAACGTGGTAAAAACTGAGTGAAGATTGTCCCTATTAACTCTCACATCCAGAAATTCAATCTCATTGGACGAATATTTATAGATAAAATTAAGGAAACTGGTAATGCCCTTCAAATAGTGTAGGAACTCTTTCAAACGTTCTTCCGTGTCATGCCACAGCAAAAAAATGTCATCCACAAAATGCTTGTACCACACAATGGATGTACAATAGGCATTATTGGAAAGCACACAGTTGGCTTTCCAATGCACCAAAGAAATGTTGGCGTAGCTATTAGCACAAACTGTGCCCACAGACATGCCACCCTTCTGTATGTAATGCTCATCTCCAAAAATGAACACATTGTTTTCAAGTATAATGTCCAACAATGCACATAAAAGCCTGACCTTTCCTGAATATACATTCTTACTAAGTAACAGATCCCTGATGCTCTCTATCCCCCAAGTATTGCGGATAACTGTAAATAGCAACTCTATATCTAGGGTCACAAAAAACATGGATCATCTAACAGTTCTAAGTGGACACTAAAGTCACTCAAAAAATCTTTGGTGTCTTTCAATACAGTATCAGATTCGCTTAAAACCGGATGCAATTTCTTCTCAACAAAAATCGAGAGCGGCTCAGTGGCCCAACCCCTACTGGACACAGTCGGATGCATAAGAGGGTTAATCAAGTTTTTATGCACTTGTGGTAAACCATACATTATGGGAACCATAGGATATTCAACATTAAAATATTTGAATAAAGACACAGAGATCATTCTGGAAATCAACAGATCAAAAATAAAAAAAATTGTATATTATCAATCATCCCTTTTACTACTATAGGGGTTACCAATTCATAAGTGTTATTATCACTGAGGAGGTTCGTCATAGTCTTGTTATACAATTCTTTATCAAGAACAACAATACCTCCTCCCTTGTCTGTTGGTCGTATTTCAACATAGGACAAACCCTTCAGTTCAAATAGAGCTTCTTGTTCAGCAGCAGACATTAAAGAATATACTTCAACTATTTTCTGCAACCCTTTCTCTAACTTGTTTATCACATATGTCAATAAACAAGTCAATAGCTGGATTAGTAGGAGGACTAAATATACTTGTTTTTTTTAAAATACATTGCTCTTGAGCATTGTCATGAAACATAGCTTTCAAAGTTAGGGTTCTCCCAAACAACCTCAAATCTTGAAGCACACTCACTAAATCGGCTTTCTGAGCAAGAACAAAAGTTAAACCTCTATTTAATAAAGTTAGTTGCATGTCAGTTAATATATGTGAAGATATATTAAACACTAGACTTGTTTGGCCCTCTTCCCAGTCCTGGTCTGCTCGTCCACATTGTGCGGACACTGCCTTCTCCCCATTCCTGATGCGGCTCCTAGATCTTCCTCTTATCAGAAGGGGATTGTGTAATAAAAAATGTCCCTGCCATAAGCATGATGTTGTCGCTACCTGTTGAACATTATTGGGGCCTAATCGTGAAGGTAGCATCTCTTTCTGCCTCACTACTGGCCCAGTATCTTTATTAGGATTGAAAACTTCTCCTTGCTCTTCAGAATTCGGAGCACTGGTGGTAACAACATGTACTCTCTTCTCTAACACTGTCTGGGATGGATCAATGGCTCCAATCATGGGTTCCTCCTCCAAAATAGGAGGAACTGGTTGAGCTTGGAGGGTGGAACTGCTCATTGTCGTCACATTCTCATTTTTCCGCCTATTTCCTGTATCTCACTGTGGCAAATCAAAGTTGTTCTTTTCTCTAGCCCAAGAAAACACATTGCCCTCTCAGAAATCATGTAGGTGCCTTTGAAGTTTACAGGTCTTGGTGGCTGACAGCCTTTTTTATATATAGAGATATTATCATGCAAACTCTCCATCTTATCATCCAAAATGTCCGGTGGATACATATCATTAATTTAATTTTGTAGTGCATGAATCTCTTTATGAGGCTCTAATTCTTCCAGTCGAAAGAAATAAATAAGTAATTGCATATATTTGGCACTGCATTCTAAATTTAACATCTGCCAATGTCTCAATGACTCTGGGTATGTCTGACCATAGCTGGGCATAGTCAGTACACGCAATCCTCTCGGTGCAACATTGAGCATGAGTGAGGCTTCTAGATGGAAGCGCTGTCATTGCAGATGCTTAACTATTCAAATATGGCAGTGTCAGACCTCTCAAGTGTACAGATATTTGCAGGTTGTCCACATTTCTGCCTCACATTTTGGTCAATATCTCATGAACAGCTTTTTCTGGCAAATCACTCTGGGCTCAAGTCAGACTATAGTGACAAACATTTAAGTTTCAGACTTCATACCCTTCCAAACATCCAACAAAATGCAGAACTTGTTACTCTCTGAACTGCCTAAGTTTGTTGTAACATTATTTGGAATGTGTCCCTGTTTTTGGCCCTTTGCTCCACATATTTTATTACTTGGTCCGGATGTGTTCCTGTAAGAGGTTGTGGGGTATGGGCAGTGATTATCCTGCTGTGAGTATGTGTGTGGCTTGCAAGGTGCTACAGTGACATTATTACCTACTAGCTACCAACTAGCATGGCTGTTTCTGTTCGCACACTACTATTATAGAAATCCACTAGATTTGACAGTAAATATACATGACATGCTTTGTGTACTGCACATCCTATATTCCCTTTACATTCATTCCTACTATTACATGATATATTTATTGTAGCACAATGTTGCATAAAACAGTCATGGCTTAGTGGTAAGTCATGCAGACTACTGTTTCCAAGGTCCTGGGTTTGGGACTGACAGTGGGATTTTATTTTGCTTTTGAACAGACTACAGGACCTGTCATTCACAGTGACTAAGGCACTTTTAAGCAGTTGTAACCGGGTTAGCGCTGGTTTGCGCGGAGCTCCCGCATGCACACTGGCGTTCAGCTCCACGCACACCTGCTTACAACCGCTTAAAAGTGCTTACTCTTGCACACACCCGCACTATTTTCTTTGAAAGAAATGAAAATGGGGAGACAGGAAAGTGGTGAAAAAGGGGTCACAAAGAGGGTAAGACAGTAGGGAAACAAGCTTGGGTTTTGCAGGAGGGATGTAGGTAAGGCCCATAGCTGCCCATTTCTTCATCAGCAACAGCTGTGCATATGTTTGTAATTTGGTGTGACATTTGAAACCTTCCACCCCTGAGAGAGGTGTAAGGACAACAATAATACTTGTACAGCCAATTGTAATTGACAGTTTCAATGTCCAGCAGACATGTGTGCGAAATGGGCAGCTATGTATTGGGCGTAATTTTTTTGTGGGTACAGAGTGCCTTTTTTTCAGGTGAGAGTGGTATGTCAGGTAAAGGAAGTCGGTATAGCTGGGGAGGTAGGTTGGGTAGGTCAACAAACAAGACAAACAAGACACATACAGGGGCAGTGTATGACAACTGTGGGGGGGTTACACAATTGATGGGGACAGATGTTTGGATATCTAGAGCCCATGAGCCCACAGATGGCAACAGTGGAACTGATATCCCCACCCATGGGCAGTTGCCACTGTGCCTTCACTGCCCAGGACGGGCTTTGCTGGGGCTGTGTAGGCCAGGCAGCAGGCATGCCCATTAGTTGTGCCACCTGTGCCTCAAGCTGGCATAGGGGCCCAAGAACAGCTTCCTGGATCTCCCTACGCACCACAGTCCGGACGCTACGGAGGGTGAGTGGTTGTTCTCCTCCGGTCACACTTGCAGAGGGGGGATGAGCCCCATCCCCTGCAGCGCTTCCACCCACAGGTGGCACAGGGCCACCGGAGGAGGGTCCGGACTGGGCACTACTGCCAGGTGCACTCGCCAGCTGAGGTGGGAGAGGTGGGTCTGCTGGAACCTGCCTTCCCTGTCGTCCTATGTTTTGCATTATGTCATGACAGTTTGGGTTAGTAACATACAATACCATTCACAATAAGTTGTAACAGCATGCATTAGTATTCCCATTAACCAAACACCCAGATATTCACACCATTGAACAGCAAGCATAACACATGCATAATTTGAACAGCAATACACAGTCCAACAACAGGCAGGGTTGATTGATGGCAACAGGCCATCAGGTTTGGATGTATGAACAGGGCAGATGCATCAACATACATGCAAATATGTATGACCCAACAGGACAAATGTCCAGGGGTGTTAATTGTGATTGCACATACCAATTTCACGTGGAATGGATTATATGTGGTTATAGGGTAGGATGAAGAAAATTTAATTAACACCTTCAAATACCAATACATATGCTGTGCATTTCTAATAGCTGCAGATATATACACACTACAGTTCTACCTACAGTTTCCTATGTGATAACTACTTCAAGTTGGTGATAGGAATGTTACTGCTACATCAATATACATTTTCATTTTTATTCATACACATTCATATCTGGCTCTGTTCAGCTACATCATCCTGCTATATTTGCTTTATATAGCTATAGACAACTGTGGATGTTTGGTATTTCTGACAACCATACTATCTGCATATTGCAGACTGAGAGCAACATATCCAGATTTTGGGATACACATTCCAGCTGCAGGAACATTTTGAACACATTTTGCAGTTTGGTTCTGCTTGTCACATTAATTTCATTCTGTACTGACTGCAGTATACTTTATTCAGGAGTTATTACTACTTTATTGGTGGATTCATAACTCTTTCTCACACTCTCTCACTTGTTTTATTTTTACAATTCAGGATGGTACTTACTTCTAGGCTTTATTGACATGTTTTACCTGTAGTTATTACAATCCTTTCCAACAGTCTCACTTCTGTCATGTTTCTGTATTTCAACAGGGATATATTTCACACATGTGTTTTACTCAGCTTCTGCAGCTGTACTTTTCAGCCTGCTGCAGGTTGTGTACTATTATATTACAGGTGGGACATCTTTATTTCAGACTTTATTTCAGACATTTTCATTTTTTCTGTTTGGATTACAGACTGCAGCACACTTTTGTAATCAAGCAATACTTGCAAACCCTCTTACACTGTTACTTGCACATTTTATTACTTTGTGACTACACTGCACTCTTTTGCTAACTGTCATACTTTTATATTTATTTACAGTTACAGGGAGAGGATTACTGACCTGCCTGGTGGTGCAACCGCACCAGCCTATCACCATAGGCTCTACGGTTCGCAGAACGGACACCTGCAGCTGTAATATAAATAAAGTAATATTGGAATACACATCTCCATAATATCAGCTAGGTTAATTTCTTACATAAATAATTAGATGTAACTTACTCAGTAGTGAGGCGTTGGGCATTTGCCGGGCCTCCTGGATCCAACGGATCAGTTGGTCCTGCTTCCGTCTCTTCAGGTCCGCATGGTGGTGACAGACCTGCTCACCAGTCCTTGGTATCCCTGTGGCACTGGTAAGATCATGAGCCAACCGGTCCCATGCCTGAGCCCTATATGCTCCCCACAGGACCTGGCCCTGCATGAGTTGGGCCTCATGATTGTGGACAAGGAGCCAAACCATATATTTGGACTCCTCAATGCCCCACCTCTGTGCTCAAAAGTAACTACCCTCACCTACACCTGACATTCTGGCTGCAAGTTGGTTCTACAATCGGTTATGCTGTGTATTCCCACCTATGGGGCTTATATATGCCATTTTTCCCACATTTATCTGTGATTGGCCATTTTGGAATTGTATCAGCTTCACAAAACCTGCTTTGTCATGCTCCTCTTTCTATTCATTCCTTTATATTTGCTATTACTGCATTTCTAAGTATGGCTGTCATGGCTTAGTGGTTCAGTACCTTGACTATGGTGCATGGTATCCTGGGTTCGAACCTGGCCACTGCTTTTTATATTTTATGACTGTCTACACAGGCTAGGAGGTGTGTCTGTATAAAGGCAGTTTTGTTACAGCTTGCTCAACGTTGCCCGTCGGTTAGCTTGTTGGCGCGCAGCTCCGCATAAGCGGGTACGCTGGTTTACTTGTCATTTGGCTGTCAGCTCGCATATTACGCTCAGCTCAGCTACGGGCACACAGTTTCAGCGTGTTAAACCACTGCTCACCTATGGGCACTCATTTTGCACCTGTTAAACCACTGCTCAACTACGGGCACTCATTTTGCACCTGTTAAACCACTGCTCACCTACGGGCACTCATTTTGCACCTGTTAAACCACTGCTCACCTATGGGCAGATGCACTCAACTTGTTAAACTGTAGCTCAGCTATAGGCACATCTGGCATTTTTTATTATTTTATCTCACATTTCTTCAAAATAAATGGCCCATTTCATTACATTTTACATAAAATATAATTTTATATGTGTACATATATGTCAGGGATTTGTTTCATGCTTATTTTACTAAAAATAAAAATTGATGTTCGGGGGGCTCGAACCATGACTGCCTGCTCTTCAGCCGACATCTTTACCGCTACGCTATTGCTTTTGGCTTAATTTGCATATGTAGTTCTTATATGCTTTTCCACTGACTGCTAACTGTGGCTAAGCTACGGGCACGCCCGCGCAAACAAGCTCACTCAAGGGCAAACATCTTTACAATTTAAAAAAAAAATATAACATGTTCATTTATATATTTTATGTTCATAGTCTGTGGGGTATGTGTTGTGTTGTGTTTATTCACATTTACACGGACTCTGTCGTAGGGGTTTACTTTCGGGACTTTTACTCTTCTGGGGGCATGTCTGTTTGCAGGGCTCGGCCTACGGACATGCCCCCTACTGTCTTCCACACACCGTATAAGCCTTAGGTGTGATTCAGGATGCCCTCATGCATATGCATGACATGCTGACATCACACTGTTTAACTGCAGCCTCCGTGTAAGCCTTGTAACTCTTACACGGAGGCTTTGTGAATCCTGCCCACAGACACACACACGCACGCACACACACACAAACAGACATGTCTATACAATGTCTATATTTGTATTTGTATCTGTATCTATATCTATATCTATAGCTATCTATGCATCTATGTATCTGATCTATCTATAGCCACAAATAGAAAGCAACACAAGCAGTTTTCCTATAGAGACTTCAAAATAAATTTTCAGCATTCTTTATAAGTAAGTACTTTTGCCCCATAAATAGCAGGGGACTTTCACAGGCTAATAAAACCTGTCTCAGATAAAGCATTTAAATATATGTATAATAATCTCATAATATAAAACAGCATGACATAAAATGTCCAATCATACCAACAGATCCTATTTATGTTTCAGTGGAAGTTAAGGTCCCTTTAGGAAGTGTTGAGGTATATGATGGTATTAGTTTTTTGGGTGTGCAGGAGATCACAAAGGACTGGATTTTTTCAGAATGTGTAGACAAAGCAGACATCTCCACAAGCTCTTTGATAAAGACATACTGATTAAAAGGAACCAAGTGTGAGTATGATGTTTCTCCTTCACACCAACAATTGTTATTGTAATAATGCATGCTAACTGATTAGCAAAAAAGGTACCTTTTTTCAGCTAAAACAGGGTTGACTATACAGGATATCCTCTCTGACTGAAGCATAGGAAGCAGCAGAATGCAATGTAATGGAATAGACCTGCATAAATCTCATCATAAAGGACAAAAAAGGGGACAATTTTTAACATCACCCATAATCCTGAATCTGAAGGCACCAACCAAACTGTTTATAAGGTTCAGCTCAATATTGGAACAGACTGATATTGTATGCAGTGGACATTCATGATTCTGGAGATTAGTACACGTCTGGTGTGTGGAGACCTAAACTGTGACTGGAAGCATACTCAAATGATGGGTGTGGTGAACATTCAGAGTAAATCATAATTTTGAAATTTGTCCCTGTAGATGGCATACCAGAAATTGTATGCAATATGGTTACAAAAGGAATGCACAAAATTGGAGACAGACTGCAATGCATATGAAATAATATTGTTGAATGTTGCTCCCAGGTTGTAAATCACATACAGAAAATATTCTAGTGCACCTGCAAAGTCTTTTTAGTAGACTTACATGGAAACATGCAGTGGCATATAAGTATAGATATAGGAAACTGAATCCATGAATGTGCATACCTCTCACCTGGACAGATTTACACAGACTGTCCAGATTGCGTTCTCATGTTTTTAGTTTGTTTTTCATAAAACTGTGTTTTTTTCTGGTAAATTACTGGAAATCTTTAAAGATTGAATTTCAAAAGTAATGATATAGATTTGCATTTAAGACGTCACATCCTTCAGAAAATTCATACTAATGCACAACATATTATTCTATCAACTTTCTGAGTTTGTGAGAGCAGTATTTAAAAAATGTCCCTATTTTGGGGCTTTTGTCCCACTTTTATTTATGACTTTGTCCAAATTTCTTACTCTAAGATGTAGAGAGGTAGGGCTACACAGAACATTTGACAGGGAATGAATGTCAAGAAGAAAATTAGAAGTGGGGGAGATATATTATTTTATACAATTGTGGAAGCTCTACTATCCTGAGTTGTGTCATTATTTGGCCTTTGAACAAAATCTGTGTAATTATGATATCATTTTTATTATGTTGTGTAATTTACTTAGAGATACTATATAGTGATATGTCAGTCTGCCTGTTTTGTAAGATCAGGCAGTGGGGTTTACTTGGTCATGTTTGCCTTTATCAGTCAAATGGTGTTGATGGATTCATCTATCTATGTATATAGATATCTGTACACACACACACACACACACACACACACACACACACACACACACACACACATATATGTGTGTGTGTATGTGTGTGTGTGTGTGTGTGTGTGTGTGTGTGTGTGTGTGTGTGTGTGTGTATATAGGTTTACTATCAAAATTGTAATGACAGAAATAATTCTGTTCATTCTCATGAATCACAACTCCGAAAAACGCAGAGGAAGAAAGGCAGTGTGCCAAGTTTAATGTTGATTATTTATATTCAACATTATTCAACATATGTCTTCCCCTACACCTTTCACAACAGCAACATATGTCATTTTCAGCAGTACATATGTACTGCAAAACACAGAAGTCCCTATTTTTGCAGGGTGGGCAAGCCCCCCCATATCCCTCATTGGGGACTGCACCCTCCACACCCACTGCAAAGCATATATTCCAACTCTGAGATCTCACCACAGGAGGAAAAAGGGAAAAATTCCCAATCCACACTCTTCCGCAATCTCTAGACCTAAGATCAACCTGTTATCTACAAATGCACAGTGCATTCACTGAACCTGGGACTTGAATGCATCTAGGTTGGCAGCACAAAAGTCAGCTAACTGTTATTCGAAATTCCGTGTTTGCTGAACCTACACTGGTCCATATACACACATATATATATATATATATATATATATATATATATATATATATATATATATATATATATATATGTATCAAGAAAAGTAACTTCCTCAACTGAATAAAGCAACCAACGTAAAAAATGTACAAAATAAAAGAAGAAAAAACACTGGTTCCACACGGCAACACTACTTTAATATGTATTCAGCAGACAATTCATATAGTAAACGCTTTCACGGTTAAAAACGGTTCATCAGACGACAGGACTACTAAGCATAAGTTCAGTTAAATAGCCAATTCAAATCTGTAATTAGCCAATCAAATGCTTCAATTCATTAAAACAATAAAAACAATAACTGAAACTTACCGGATATGCATAAAAATCATGCCCAATGTAAAAACTGTATATAATTGCATCTAAATGTATCAAAACACACATTAAACACATTATAAAAATATTTAAAAAAAAAAATAAAAAACAGATATATGCACATAATACATGTTATATATAAACAACTGTTAATGTTTGAGAGCTCTGGCTATCAAGAAAGGTTTTAAAGAAACTCTACTATTCAGACCAGGAGGTTTGTCTGCTTGGAAAAAAGTATCCATTTTTGCTCAACAGCTTCAGTACGGTTCTTTAGATCACCCCCTCTGTTGCTCCCAAAAACTATTTCCAAAACTAAGAACTTAAACTTCCGTGTTGGACCTTCCTTCTTCACATGCATTGCCAAAAGCACTACTCTCTTTTACATTCCTAATGTCTCTTAGATGTTCCAAAATCCTATCATTCAGGGGTCGATTTATCTTTCCTATATAAAAGGAAAAAATTCTATGCAATAGCAAAAATACACCATGTTCTTAGTTTGACAATCAGCATAGAAACACACATCTACCTTAAACCCTAGCTGTGGATTTACAAAATGTCCCCTACATGGATATGGGCACACACCATGCATCTCCTGCATCCATGGGTACGAAGTCTATCTGACAAATAACGCTTCTGGGAACCTTTAAACCTATAACATAAGTAAATTTTCAACGATCTGTTATTCCAAAATGTAAAATTAGGTTTATCTCCTATCACTCCCTTCAATTCATTGACAGTAGAAAGAATATCTCAGCTGTTTTTTATCACATCACATACCATATGTATATTGCTTGCAAAAGTTAGAGGCATCCTAACTACGTTACTAGCATCGTTCCTTACATTGGATATGGTGGTCTCACTAATGCCATCCGATCCTGATGCATCAGGTCGCTCTTTCTTGTTGTAGTAGGGTTTGCACCTACCATGCCTCTCCCTCCAGGCTTCACTAATCTGATTCTCTATCACCCTTTCTTTGTACCCTCTAT
Source organism: Protopterus annectens (assembly GCF_019279795.1). Lineage (NCBI taxonomy): Eukaryota > Metazoa > Chordata > Ceratodontiformes > Protopteridae > Protopterus > Protopterus annectens. The sequence continues at coordinate 334,181,483 of NC_056734.1, forward strand.
CAATGAATTTACATGTCAATGAATCCAGTGCTAATTTCAATTGATTATCATTATTATGCAAACCCATAATACGAAAAATTTGCCCCTTTAATACATTCAATTTCGTGTGCTTGGGGTGCATGCTCTCATTGTGTAGTATATTGTTCTTCCTAACAGATTTCCTGTACAACGTGATAAAAACTGAAGATTGTCCCTATTAACTCTCTCATCCAGAAATTCAGTCTCATTGGATGAATATTTATAGGTAAAATTAAGGAAACTGGTAATGCCATTCAGATAATGTAGGAACACTTTCAAACGTTCTTCCGTGTCATGCCATAACAAAAAAGTCATCCACAAAATGCTTGTACCACACAATGGATGTACAATAGGCATTATTGGAAAGTACACAGTTGGCTTTCCAATGCACCAAAGAAATGTTGGCGTAGCTATTAGCACAAGCTGTGCCCACAGACATGCCACCCTTCTGTATGTAATGCTCATCTCCAAAAATGAACACATTGTTTTCAAGTACAATGTCCAACAATGCACATAAAAGCCTGACCTTTCCTGAATATACATTCTTACTAAGTAACAGATCCCTGATGCTCTCTATCCCCCAAGTATTGCGGATAACTGTAAATAGCAACTCTATATCTAGGGTCACAAAAAACATGGATCATCTAACAGTTCTAAGTGGACACTAAAGTCACTCAAAAAATCTTTGGTGTCTTTCAATACAGTATCAGATTGGCTTAAAACCGGATGCAATTTCTTCTCAACAAAAATCGAGAGCGGCTCAGTGGCCCAACCCCTACTGGACACAATCGGATGCATAGGAGGGTTAATCAAGTTTTTATGCACTTGTGGTAAACCATACATTATGGGAACCATAGGATATTCAACATTAAAATATTTGAATAAAGACACAGAGATCATTCTGGAAATCAACAGATCAAGAATAAAAAAAAATGTATATTATCAATCATCCCTTTTACTACTATAGGGGTTACCAACTCATAAGTGTTATTATCACTGAGGAGGTTCGTCATAGTCTTGTTATACAATTCTTTATCAAGAACAACAATACCTCGTCCCTTGTCTGTTGGTCGTATTTCAACATAGAACAAACCCTTCAGTTCAAATAGAGCTTCTTGTTCAGCAGCAGACATTAAAGAATATACTTCTACTATTTTCTGCAAACCTTTCTCTAACTTGTTTATCACATATGTCAATAAACAAGTCAATAGCTGGATTAGTAGGAGGACTAAATATACTTGTTTTTTTTTTTAAATACATTGCTCTTGAGCATTGTCATGAAACATAGCTTTCAAAGTTAGGGTTCTCCCAAACAACCTCAAATCTTGAAGCACACTCACTAAATCGGCTTTCTGAGCCAGAACAAAAGTTAAACCTCTATTTAATAAAGTTAGTTGCATGTCAGTTAATATATGTGAAGATATAGTAAACACGAGACTTGTTTGGCCCTCTTCCCAGTCCTGGTCTGCTCGTCGACATTGTGCGGACACTGCATTCTCCCCATTCCTGATGTGGCTCCTAGATCTTCCTCTTATCAGAAGGGGATTGTGTAATAAAAAATGTCCCTGCCGTAAGCATGATGTTGTTGCTACCTGTTGAACATTATTGGGGCCTAATCGTGAAGGTAGCATCTCTTTCTGCCTCACTACTGGCCCAGTATCTTTATTAGGATTGAAAACTTCTCCTTGTTCTTCAGAATTTGGAGCACTAGTGGTAACAACATGTACTTTCTTCTCTACCAATGTCTCGGATGGATCAATGGCTCCAGTCATGGGTTCCTCCTCCAAAATAGGAGGAACTGGTTGAGCTTGGAGGGTGGAATTGCTCATTGTCGTCACATTCTCATTTTTCCGCCTATTTCCAGTATCTCACTGTGGCAAATCAAAGTTGTTCTTTTCTCTAGCCCAAGAAAACACATTGCCCTCTCAGAAATCGTGTAGGTGCCTTTGAAGTTTACAGGTCTTGGTGGCTGACAGCCTTTTTTCATATATAGAGATATTATCATGCAAACTCTCCATCTTATCATCCAAAATGTCCGGTGGATACATATCATTAATTTAATTTTGTAGTGCATGAATCTCTTTATGAGGCTCTAATTCTACCAGTCGAAAGAAATAAATAAGTAATTGCATATATTTGGCACTGCATTCTAAATTTAACATCTGCCAATGTCTCAATAACTCTGGGTATGTCTGACCATAGCTGGGCATAGTCAGTACACGCAATCCTCTCGGTGCAACATTGAGCATGAGTGAGGCTTCTAGATGGAAGCGCTGTCATTGCAGATGCTTGTACTTGTAAAGTTTATTCTCAAGTACTCTATAACTAATCATAAATCATTCATACATATTGGGATTACCAGAAGGTGTATTCTGAAGTGTATGAAAATTCCCTTTAAGCAAAAGATTTATATTAAAATTCAATAATAAATCAAGCCGTTCGGTCATGTTTTTATTGAAATCAGCAGCTGCTGTTTGTAGTGATTTAGAAGATAATTCCATGTGGGACATCTCGGCATTCCCTTCAGCCATGTCCGATGAGGAGTAAAAGATAAGCACAATCAAGAAAAGTAACTTCCTCAACCGAATAAAGCAACCAACGCAAAAAATGTATAAAATAAAAGAAGAAAAAATGCTGGTTCCACACGGCAACACTACTTTAATATGTATTCACCACACAATTCAGATAGTAAGCGCTTTCACGGTTAAAAAATGCTTCATCAGACTACAGGACTACTAAGCATAAGTTCAGTTAAATAGCCATTCAAATCTGTAATTAGCCAATCAAATGCTTCAATTCATTAAAACAATAAAAACAATAACTGAAACTTACCAGATATGCATAAAAAAATGCCCAATGTAAAAACTGTATATAATTGCATCTAAATGTACCAAAACACACATCAAACACATTATAAAAATTTTTAAGAACAAATAAAAGCAGATATATGCACATAATACATGTTATATATAAACAACTGTTAATGTTTGAGAGCTCTGGCTCTCAAGAAAGGTTTTAAAGAAACCCTACTATTCAGACCAGGATTGTCTTCTTGGAAAAAAAAGTATCCATTTTTGCTCAATAGCTTCAGTATTGTTCTTCAGATCACCCCCTCTCTTGCTCCCAAAAACTATTTCCAAAACTAAGAACTTAAACTTCTGTGTCGGGCCTTCCTTCTTCACATTCATGGATAAAGAACTACTCTCTTTTACATTCCTAATGTGTCAGGTGTTCCTAAATCCTATCCTTCAGTGGCCAATTAGTTTGCTGAACCTAAGCTGGTTATTTTGATAGCAAACCATATATATATATATATATATATATATATATATATATATATATATATATATATATATATATATATATATATATATATATATATATATATATATATATATATATATATATATATATATACATATATATATATATATATATGTATATGGATCTACCTGACAACACTGACGCACTACAACACCGACAACGAAATCACCGACACCACATAACCGAAAGTTCATAAACACGAAACCTCACATGCCCGACACACCACAATCCCGACAATCAACAAACAAAACAAATCCACTGTCCAAAAGCACACACACAACACAAGCATACCAAAATCCTTACAAACCCACACTGAAACTTACATACACAACTATCTATAACCTTAACCCAAACCCTAACCCTAAAGTCCGTCACTATCGCACACTCACCTAACCCGCCTAACCTAACTCCCTAACCCCTAACCTAACTCACTTGACCCGCCCCTAACCCTAAAGACTGTCACTATCGCACACTCACCTAACCCGCGCCCTAACCCTAACTCACTTAACCCTCCCCTAACCCTAAAGACTGTCACTATCGCACACTCACCTAACCCACACCCTAACCCTAACTCACTTATCCCACCCCTATCCCTAGAGTCCATCAATATCGCACACTTACCTTACTCGCACCCTAACCCTAAAAAACGTCATTACCGCATACTTACACAGCCTTTTCACATGTTGGTGTTCTCAGCGTTGGTGTTTTCTTCCATCGGTCATCTCAGTTTCGATCTTCTAGTGTCGGTGTTCTCATCATCAGTGTTGTCAGCTTTCGGCGTTGTCAGGTAGACCCATATATATATAGTTTGCTCATGTTGCAATTGATATTTGTTATATAAGCCACTATTGCAGGTATACTTTAGTTTGCATGATATTCTTTCTGTTAATACACACATATTGCCTGGCAATAGTTGCCCACTACACACTTGTAAAGCATATTCATTTTGGTATATTTTCAATGTTTGATTATTTGTATTAGTTGCTTATGACCCTAGTTGTTAAGGCACATGGTTGGAAATTCAAGTGTGTTTCAGTGACTTTCTATTTCATGCATTTTGTTGCAATCTGTGCTGTTATTTTCCATTTCCAAATCGTCTTTTACTTTTCCTGGCTTACTTAGTGAGACATTATATTGCTTCAGATGTACACAGTATGTTTAAAGGCTTTACTACACTGCTAATTTGAGAAATCCTGTCTTGAGTAGGTTTCTTATAGTCTGTGTGACCTCTCATTTTTATTGCTCATATGATATGAAATGCATTTCTGTGTTTACTCTTCTGTCTTTTTTTTTTTTTACTTTCTGTCCTTCTTGCTGTTTCCTTTTATCCCTCCATGCCTACTAACCATCACAGCATTTTAGCAATCATCCATCAGTGTGGACATTATCCAGGCATCCAACAACACTAAGATTTTGCTTTGAACTTTGACCAGTTACCAATGTGCCATAAGTGTGCAGTAGGAGCAGCATGGTGAAATCACTGTTATTTAAGCAATAACCCACTCCTGGGTGTGGGTAATGCTGGATTTACCCATGGTTGGTGTGGTTTGTTCATGAGGGCGAAGCCAGAGTTGCCAAACAAAGACAACCGTGGGTAAATCCAGCATTACCCACAGCCAGAAGTGGGTTATTGCTATTATGCAATGACATTATTTAAGAAAAAAATACTTACTTTTCTTAAATAATGGCATTGTATAGTGCCTCTGTGCTCCCCTTCTGCAGCTGTCTGGTATTCTGTGGCAGTTCTGATGTACTGTGCATGTGCATGCTTACACAGTACATCAGAGCTGTGTGTGGAAGTAACGGAGAATGCAAGATCTCCGTTGCTTTTTAGAAATTGCCTCGCTATGTTAAAGGAGTTTAATATAGTGAGGAAGCTTTCAAAAAAGCAACGGAGATCTTCCTTTCTCCGTTGCTTTTTTTAAAGCTGTCTTGCTATGTTAAACCAATTTAACATAGCGAGACAGCTTTAAAGAAAGCAACAGAGGAAGGAAGATCTCCATTGTTTTTTTTAAGCTATCTCGCTATGTTAAACTCCTTTAACATAGCGAGACACTTTCTAAAAAGCAACGGAGATCTTGTGTTCTCCGTTGCTTTAACAAAAAAAAAAAAAAAAGACTTATACTAATGGAAAAAGTCCGGGTGACCGGACCTTTTTCCATTAGTATAAGTCTGATTTACAACAGGAACACTGACCAATCAACGTGCACATTTTGGAATATTAATGGGGGGGGGGCATTGTATAATCATGAGTAATGTACACACAGGCAGTACTCTGTGAAATCACTATTATACATGAGTAATGTACACACAGGCAGCACTCTGTGAAATCACTATTATTCATGAATAATGTACACACAGGCAGCACTCTGTGAAATCACTATTATTCATGAATAATGTACACACAGGCAGCACTCTGTGAAACCACTGTTATTCATGAGTAATGTACACACAGGCAGCATTTGGTGAAATCACTGTTATTCATGAGTAATGTACACAGAGGCAGCACTCTGTGAAATCACTATTATTCATGAATAATGTACACACAGGCAGCACTCTGTGAAATCACTATTATTCATGAATAATGTACACACAGGCAGTACTCTGTGAAATCAGTATTATTCATGAGTAATGTACACACAGGCAGCACTTGGCGAAATCACTATTGTTCATGAGTAATGTACGCACAGGCAGCACTTGGTGAAATCAGTTATTCATGAGTAATGTACACACAGGCAGTACTCTGTGAAATCACTATTATTCACAAGTAATATACACACAGGCAGAATTGCCCTGCTTACAATAAGAAGTCTCTCATCTGAACTCCAGTACGGGTCACTGACAACACAGCTATCACCGAGACATGAATCCCACCCACCACATCCCCTGAGAAGAAGCGATATGAAATGTTCCAGAGTTTTTACCATTCAAATCAGCTCCTCCAGTTCCTGGAGCACTAAGAGAACAATACTGAGCAATAGCCTGACTCCTTGTCTCTCCATTACAATGATGGCATCTTAAGATGCTCTTCTTCACATAAAAAGTATTAAAAACACTAAAAAATTATGGAGCCAAAATAAGTGGTAAATTATTTATTTGTAATACTTTTATTGAACATTTCAAAATATACAATACCATCATTACTCAAAAACAACAAGACAACCCTTGCTGTACAATAATATGGCATAGAGAAATCCACTTTACTTAACAATACTTAATATAACATTCATCTTTTTTTAAACATATTGCAACATCTAAATTTCAACACCCCTGTATTAATTCAAATGTTTGTTCCCCCCCGGTCCACACTCCACACTGGAAGACTGATACCCATTTTTAATTACAGCAGCTGACAGTGCACACACTATAATGAAACAAGAGACACAAACAGAGACACCCGTCTTACTCTCTACAAATAGATAATATAAAATTATAATCACATGGAAAACCCAGCAAAACCTATAACAGGTATGATCTATTCCAAAGCAACAAACTCCTATTAAGTGTCAGTTTGTTAAAATTCAGTGTCCCTCAAAACCCCGAGTTCACAGCAACTTATATGGAATTGTTAAAGGAAACCTCATACGACCATGTAAATGGCTACATACAGAGTGCTGTGCACACCAGAAGTAAGCCCAAACCAAACCCCCCCAAAATAGACAACACTGGAGGAATACTAACATTAACAGGGTATTTAACAAAGGGAAAAAAGTCAAGGCCACATTTTGAAAGAACAGCTCTCACAATGGCAAGAGATTACTAATTAAACTAAACAGGAAACTAAGAGGATGAATAAATGCAACAAGACCAATTATAAGGTCAAGATAGCCTCTCAGGCTAAAGACAACCAAAAACCCTTCTACAGCTATATCAAAACATTAACAGTAGCACACAGCAGTTTGTGCTGAACCGTTGGTAAATGGTACCACATTCACTAACAAAAATAACATAGTGAATATGCTGGCTGGCAAATTCAACTCTGCCTTTGGCCCCACTCTCCTCCTGCCCCCCCATGAAATCCCTACTAGCTTAATTCCCCCTTCCTCTAGCTATTAGCAAGGAGCAGATCATGGCAGCACTCACTAAGGTCAAAAATACAGTCTCAATGGACCCGACAGTATCCCAGGTTGCCTCCTAAATAGCTTGAAACATGATCTATCAGAGCAACTTTTCAACTACAGCCTTTAAATATGCTACATGCCACATGAATAGAGGATTGCAACTCTTAACCCTTTTCACAAGGTTGAACCATCAGCTGTTCCCAGAAAATGCAGGCTCATTAGTCTGACTAGCATAACATACAAAGCAGTGGAGTGCATTATCATGGAAATGATCAACAGAGGCATTGGCAACCTAGAGACACCGCACCCATTCCAGCTTGATTTTGTCAAGGGAACATCATGCCTACTTAACCTAATAGACTTCTTTGAGTGGGTTACCAAGGCAATGGATGACAGGAAAGTGTTGCATAGTGCTTAACTAGAGTTGGCTAAGGTGTTCAACAAATACTCCACTCAGATATTGTTGACAAACTCCCAGAACTAGGCATAAATACCAATATAATTCACTGGATTGCCCACTTGCTCACAGGTAGAGCCCAGGAAGTCAGGATTGGTTAAACCACTTCTACCAAGATATCAATCACCAGTAGTGTACCAGAGGGCTCATTGCTGAGTCCACTCCTGTTTGACATCTACTTCCAAGAGGTCAAAGTTAATGTTAAGTGCTTGTAGCTCACCAAGTTTGCAGATGACTGACACATTTGGAGATATCATAGATTCTCCCATACACTAATATTCTGCAAGAGGGTTTAACACAGACAAATAACTGGTGCCAAAGCATGGATTAGAGCTCAAAACCAAGAAGTGCATTGTAGTGCCTTTTGGGAAAAAGTCTACTCAGGTTAATTTCCCCATCAATAGACAATCCCAAGGTTAGGGTTCTCAATAGTTAGGGATCTGGAAACATATGTAGGGAGTAATCTGGACTTTGACCAACACATAGCCAAGATGGTAAGAAAATCATTCTATGACACCCAACTTATAAGTAAGGGTATATCATCCAGGTCCAAGGAAGTTATAGTACACCTTTACCCAGCCTTTATCAGACTCATCATTGAGCACAATGATCCCTTCACTAAGAGATGATCTCCACCTGGCATATAAGGTATCCTCAGATTCAGCCCTGATGGACCTTTTAAATATCTGCAAAATGAACAGCACCAGAAACACTAAATCCAAAGACAGAACATGCTGATGAGACAAATGGATCACCATGCTCTGGAATAGGCTCTCCATCTTTGTGAAGCTGAGTCCATCCTTAGCCCTATTCAATTGTAGCCTTGCCCATTAGATGGGAAATCAAAAATTAACCCCAGGTCTGGTACACAGAGGATCTAACTAATATACCACCCCACACTAAACCTTTATCAACCTCCTATCTAACATACCCCTCCAAATAGATGCCCATGTTACATGAGTCGCTATTGGGTTGGGTTGCATGGTTTGGCATATAGCAGCCCTGGTGGTTATTAGCCTAGTATATATGTATGAATCTATGAACATATGAGCTATTCCATTAATGTTCAACTGCCTCCTTCTTTTGACATCTCCATTATTTCCTCTCCCCAACCTCCCAACACCTGTTTAACTGAAAGTGAGTTCTGAATCACCTAAGTGCATGTCATCGACTGATCACATATAACAGATACAGCTTCAAATTTATATACTTTTTCAATACATCATTACATACATCTACTGATATAATTACTCACTCCACTATCCTATAACTCCTTCTTAATTTCTCCATCCCCTGCCATATTTTATTAAACTAACTTTGCATATATCATGCCACACTTACATTTTAATTCCAAAGCCAATTTTCACGAGTACTGATATCTCTCATTTCTCCTGAATTCAACATAACCATGCTATAAGAGCCAATTTCATTTGCATAAATCATAACCATTTCTTTGCCTTCAGGTCAAATCTTTCCATCCCTTCTTCCAAAGTAGTAAATTATCTTAGCACTTTTGCAAAATTAAATTTGTCTATGAAATAATCTTTCATTTTAATTATCCAGTGACTGTTTATTTAACAGTTGTTTGAGTTTCATCATGAATTATACGAAGTGGTAGTTCTAGTTGTTTTTTTTTTTTTTTTTTTTGACTTGTGGCTAGAGCAGAAACAGTTCTTATACATTTAAACACCGTTATTTCCTCATGCTTGAATGAAAACAACGACATTAATAGTTTAAAAGAAAAATCATTGATATAAAACTATTCTAATGTTGGATTTTATGCAATGATATGGCTGAAGTATGCATGTATGTTATATGTCCAATAGAAGCACTTATTGTGTAATTAATGAATACAATTACGATTTTTTTTTTTTTTTTAGTTACATCATTTTTACTTGAATGTATATAAGGACATCCCCGGGATTTAAAAACATGGATATACTTCTAAACATTGAAGTACACAAATCTCAAATTACTGATTGATCCCAAAAGATCAAAAGCCACAATTCTGAAAAAAACAAAACACTTATGTTTTTTGCATGGGGACACAGTTGATTATATGGAGTGTTTCCATTTTTTTTGAGACCCACACACACACACACACTTTTTTTTTTTTTTTTTTTTTGAGAAGGGAAGCCTTAGAAAGATATATGTGAACGAAAGGGTATGGTAAGAGGGTGAGTTTCACAACCAGGGCCACATGCACAAGCATAAAACAGACAGACTGAGAGAGGAGGTTTTGGCACACATATGAGTGTGGAGGACAATGGAACTGCAGACACAGACACTGGTGATAGAATGGATCAATAAACAGGGCAGGGCAGTGGCACACAATGAAGGTGAACACCAGGATAAGGTTTAGGGTGGGTATGACATTCTGTATTACACTATCCGTATTATAACTAGGGAGAGGTCAGACAACATCTAGTGGCATATTTATGAATAATTGTAAATTCTTTTCTTTTTTTTAGTTCTGCTGCTCCTTCTACTACTACTAGAAATATCTGTGTGGTTTTCTTCCACATTCCTCTCTTCTCTGCTTGGGAATCCTTGTATCTTTAGGCTGTGCATCTCTAAGAATATAAGAATATAATTGCTGGGAGAAGCAGTTTCAATGTTCAATGACTGCTATATCTGGTTTTCTTATAGCTATTTTTTAACTTTTGGTAATGAATGATCCCATGTGATATAAACTTCATCATTTTTGATAATGTGTTTTTCAAAACAGTTTCATGAGCTAGGAAAGAAAAAAAAAGTTACGTTATGTGCTCAGAATCCTAACATTTATAAAATATGACAACCACTTTCTTGGCAGAAAAGTCAGACAGTACATACAATACATCTTGCTTACTCTTTCTCTGACTTTTTCTTCTCCATGGCTAAGAAGGTCAGAATTGCTGCTTCTCAGGTTACTATGTGGTATCTGCACTGCTCACAGCAGTGGGATAAACCACTGGAATCAGATACCCCCTTGGCAAGACTGTGTCAGGCATCCTATTTATATTGGGAACCTCCTAAGAATCCTTAATAAGACATTGCCTGTGGTTCTATGCAGGAAATTTCAAATCATTTTGCTCTATTTGTTGGACCAACAGAGACCCCTGCCAAACTCATTACCCTTTGGAAGCTATCTCCAGTCATCATGTTGCATTCCAAGAAATATGACATCCCTCTCTCAGTCATTCCCTTTAATTACGTGTAGCATGCATCACAGGACACCTTGCTAGTGAGACCTGTTATGGTGTGATAGTTGTATAGTGCACAACATGTTAGTGTTGTGGGGGGGGGGGGGGTTAAGATGAAAACACTAATGGATCATGTGTAGCACTAATGTGTTTCATAACTATGATAATGCCTCTATTGTATATAAAAGTAAACTACTTTTTTCCATATCCTGTAAAGGTAATTGACCTGCATATTCATGCTCAGCACACCATGCAAAGTGCGCATGCAAGCACACAACATTGACAGAGTGTGACCTGGCCTCCAGTTGTAACAAGTATAAAGTACTATTATGGAACGTTCATTAGGTAGTGCCTTATTTGCATAACTGCTGTATGTGAAGCTTCAAATTTACAAGACAAAACCCCCTTCAGCTACCATGGACCTCATTGTACTGCAGAAGATTGTAGGCCTTCAAGTCTCAAGTTTTGTTTAGCCTGAAGAAGATATAACTTAAAACTACTTTGTATGCAAGGTAAGTGTGCACCTGAAAACTTACTTTTACCAGTTGTCTTTACAAAAAATATGTTTGCTTATAACCTGCACTGCAATTTTTGTAAGTGAAATGTTTGATGGTGTTGTAAGTTACAGATACAGTCATGCAAAGTAGAGTAAGGAGTTCAAATCTTCAGAGGACTACCTTGGCATGGAATGGGGAAATTTCCTGAGCAGTAGTGCATACAGTCCATAGCATAGGATATAGCCTCAATGTCTGAGGAAGCCAATGTGAATACAGAGCAGGATACAGGATACAGAAGGACAAAAAGTCATAGACAGGTCTACCCAGGAAGGGAAATCTCCCTTCTGCAGTGACATCCTCCTTGGTTCCAAAAACTCTACTGAACACAGGGAAGACAAAGACAGAAATTATGCCAGTGGCTGCACACACAATGAGGAAGTCACCTGTCTCTGATCTAAATGTCTCAGTTCTTGTAACCCAGTGGATATACAGAAACATTATGCAGTAGCAGGCTAACAACATCAAGGTAATATTTTCCCTAGCAATTCATCGAAGGCCAGCATGGGGAAGTAGGTTAATCTTGTGGGTACAGCAAGTAAGTTTGAATAGTAAAACTCTCAAATTGAAGAGGCAGTCTCTGGTGGTATATGGAATAAGACATGACTGTCAGATTAGCAAATGCTATATAGGGCAATCAAGGAAAAAAGTTTAAAATACAAAAACATACAAGTAGTTTATTGGCCATTTTGGGCTAATTTCTATCTCTTTCATTTCCCTGCTATAAAACCCATATTTGTGAGGTTTTTGCGCTAGTATACAGCTCAGCAAGCTCCTGCCTGGTACCCTGCAGAGTTCTACACCAGCAGAGAGACAAAAGAGAGACTTTGGAGTGATTGAGTATCATTGTTCTGCATTTTCTTGCTGCCTTTAGCTAATTCCACCTAAAATGCCGATTTTCAAGAGTTTCTGTGATTTAAAAAGCTTGGTTCAGCTACATATTATACTTATTTTACTGCCTGCACTTTAACAAAGTCATTTTTGTGTTTAAATTACCTGTTTAACTGTTGCATGCTACACATTCAAGTGTGATAGCCATTTCTGTGCATTTAAAGTGTTTTTTTTTATTGTATCTGCTTTATTTTCTGAAAAAATACAAAAAAACAAAAAAAAATACTTGTTTTCCTGCCTTTCTAAGATAGTATAGTCCAGTTTTCAGGTTAGTGCTGAATTCAGGGCTGTGTTATAAGTTTCTATGTTTGCCCATACCTTACTTGGATAGAAGGAAGTTTCTGTGTTTACTGTGAGAGTGGGAGCTTTGAGCAGCCTATCTGTCTATGGAGGAGTGGTTTCAGCCCAGAAATTAGTAGTTTATTGGCCATTTTTGGCTAATTTCCATCGCTTTCATTTCCCTGCTGTAAAACCCGCATTTGCAAGGTTTTTGCACTAGTATACAGCTCAGCAAGCTCCTGCCTGGTGCCCTGCAGAGTTCTACAGCAGCAGAGAGACAAAAGAGACTTTGGAGTGATCATGTTTCTGCATTTTCTTGCTGCCTTTAGCTAATTCTGCCTAAAACATCAATTTTCTAGAGTTTCTGTGATTTAAAAAGCTTGTTTCAGCTACATAGTGTACTTATTTTGCTGCCTGCTCTTTAACAAAGTCATTTTTGTGTTTAAATTACCTGTCTATCTGTTGTAGGCTACACACTTAATTGTGATAGCCATTTCTGTACATTTAAAGCGTTTTTTTATTGTATATTCTTTACAGTCTGAACAAAACAAAAAAAAAACTTGTTTTCCTGCCTTTCTAAGCTAATATAGTCCAGTTTTCAGTTTAGTGCTGAATTCACGGCTATGTTACAAGTTTTTGTGTTTGCCCATACCTTACTTGGATAGAAGGAAGTTTCTCGGTTCACTGTGAGAGAGGGAGCTTTGAGCAGCCTATCTGTCCTTGGAGGAGTGATTTCAGTCCAGAAATTAGTAGTTTATTGGCCATTTTGGGATAATTTATATCTCTTTCATTTCCCTGCTATAAAACCTGCATTTGCAAGGTTTTTGTGATAGTATACAGCTCAGCAAGCTCCTGCCTGGTGCCCAGGAGAGTTCTCCAGCAGCAGAGAGACAAAAGAGAGACTTTGGAGTGATTAAGTATCATTTTCTGCATTTTCTTGCTGCCTTTAGCTAATTCCACCTAAAATGCCAATTTTCTAGAGCTTCTGTAATTTAAAATGCTTGTCTCAACTACATATTGTACTTATTTTACAGCCTGCACTTTAACAAAGTTGTTTTTGTGTTTAAATTACCCGTTTAACTGTTGTAGGCTATACACTTAAGTGTGATAGCCATTTCTGTGCATTTAAAGTGTTTTTTGATTGTATCTGCTTTATTTTCTGAAAAGAAAAACAAAAAAACAATACTTGTTTTCCCACCTTTCTAAGCTAGTATAGTCCAGTTTTCAGGTTAGTGCTGAATTCAGGGCTGTGTTAAAAGTTTCTGTGTTTGCACATACCTTACTTGGATAGAAGGAAGTTTCTCTGTTCACTGTGAGAGAAGAAGCTTTAAGCAGCCTATCTGTACCTGGGGGAGTGGCTTCAGCCCAGAAATTAGTAGTTTATTGGCCAGTTTGGCCTAATTTCTATCTCTTTCATTTCCCTGATATAAAACCTGCATTTGTGTTTTTTTTTTGCGCTAGTATACAGCTCAGCAAGCTCCTGCCTGGTGCCCAGGAGAGTTCTACAGCAGCAGAGAGACAAAAGAGAGAATTTGGAGTGATTAAGTATCATTTTTCTGCATTTTCTTGCTGCCTTTAGCTAATTCCACCTAAAATGCCAATTCTCCAGAGTTTCTGTGATTTAAAAAGCTTGTTTCAGCTACATATTGTACTTATTTTACTGCCTGCACTTTAACAAAGTTGTTTTTGTATTTAAATTACCTGTTTAACTGTTGTAGGCTACACGCTCAAGTGAGATAGCCATTTCTGTGCATTTAAAGTGATTTTTTTGATTGTATCTGCTTTATTTTCTGAAAAAAAATAAAAATATTTGTTTTCCCATCTTCCTAAGCTAGTACAGTCCATATTTCAGGTTAGTGCTGAATTCAGGGCTGTGTTACAAGTTTCTGTGTTTGCCCATACCTTACTTGGATAGAAGGAAGTTTCTCTGTTCACTGTGAGAGATGGAGCTTTAAGCAGCCTATCTGTCCCTGGGGGAGTGGTTTCAGCCCAGAAATTAGTAGTTTATTGGCCATTTTGGCATAATTTCTATCTCTTTCATTTCCCTGCTATAAAACCTGCATTTGCGCGGTATTGAGCGGCGGGCAGCTCCGGTTAGCTAGGGTATAACTATTCCTGGCTCCACAAAGTCTACTATTCAATTTTTCCCTTTGAACTAGACAAACTTTCAACTTAAGCTCTCAAACCATTCACTTCTCATCCCAGCACTTGCTCAAAACTCAAAGCAAGCACTAATAAACCTTAGCACTAGACCCCCCTATACTGTACAGAAGGATAAGGATCGCTATTCAACCTTACCAGCCAATCAGTGAACAGTTCACTGTAACTAACCAGGCATGTCCAAAGGGCAGTTTCAGGTGTACTCTCTAGTCCAACTGTTGAATCTGGGAATTTTGAGACAATGTTACAATTGCCTCATGAACAGAGACAACCCTCTCCTCCTTCCACCAAACATTAATACATGCAAGAGATGCAATTATACAGCCAAACTGGAGGCTAAGCTCTCAACCCAAGGCTGGACCAGGCAGTCAAGAGGAGAAGGGAATTACTTGCATCACACCACTAGTCTCACATAGACCTATGAAACCAGCACCGGCAAAAAAACACACATAAATACACAAAAACATACTTGGAGGCTCTAAATAAAAATCCGCAAAAGCAACAGAGGCCTCCAAAGCAGACATCCAAGCAATCTCCACCTCCACCCCCACCACAAACCATGAAACACATACTTCACAAAACCAGTGTGCCACACAATCACAGCCCTTAAGGCAAAATAACATACCCAACACACTAGTAATAGGTGGCTCTATAGTCAGGCACACTGACGTCCCACTCACTAGGCTGAACAAGGAGAAGGTTACTGTTAGCTGCCTGTCGGGTGCCAGGATCCACCACATAACACATGCACTCAGATCACTCCAGAGCAAGTACAAATATGACTCTGTCATTGTCCGTGTTGGTGTGAATGACCTGAGCCGTACCTCCCTGGACTTCATGAAAAGAGACATGGAGCAGATCTGTGATCACATAGCCCAGGCCGGTATGACCCTGACCCTGAGTAGTATCCTGCCCTCACCAAGAATAATACCACAGTATATAGAAAAAATTATCAATTTCAACATTTGGCTAAGCATCTGAAGAAGATACCGAAAGCGCTTATCATTTGGAATACATAGGGACTGTTTTATTCTACATCAAGATTTTAACTTGACATGAAGATTTTAACTTTTCCTACAATAAAAGGATTTTAACTGCCATTAAAGCTAGAAGCTTTTATTTGATCTGTTAGACTGGTTAAGCTGTTATCACAGTTCATCACAGTCACACAGCAGCTACTACAGCTTCAGTTTGGATACTTTGTATATCAGACCAAAAATATTGGATACTTTGAAGCCATCATAAGAATGGAAACTTTGGAGCCATCATTTTGCTATGGTATAACTGCATTCACAGTGTGAATATCTTGTAAGTGCATTTAATTTAAGTACTGGAAATGTATCCAAGTGTTTTGCTATATATGTCGCACTTTTAAGTTTTAAATCATTTAACCACACTACCTGTTCTCCAAGAGAACTTTACTTCATTGGCCATTGTTGTACAGCGCTTCATTTTGAATGCTGTTTTTACTTGTTACTGATAGATGTACTTTAGCATTAGGAGGTACCCTTTCTTTATTGAAATATAAAAGGTGGGGGAGTATCCATATTCATCAAGGATACCCACACCTCCAGTTTAGTGGCACAGCATGATGCTTCACAGATCATCCACGTGCAACCAACAATGGGCAAGACTGCTATTCAAATTATAGCTTGCTACAGATCACCCACCATATCCCAGGACCCCACTCCACATTCCTGGAAACACTGGGAAACATAAATGTCCTACCAAACACTCTGATATTGGGTGATTTCAATTACCCAAACATTAACTGGGAGAAATACTCAAGTACAAACTCCCTTGCCCAACATTTTCTAGAATTTATAAACTCAAACACCTTGGCTCAACTAGTCAACACCCCCACCAGAGGTGACAACATATTGGACCTCGTCATCACCAACATGGACGACTGGTGTTCCACACTGGAGGTCAACCCCTCGCTGGTTAGAACTGACCATAAACTAATCACTCTGGATATCCACATTCCGTCCCCACCCCTGGTCAAAGAAACCACTGTGAAAAACCTTTCAAAAGCAAACTTCATGTTACTTAAGACTGAGGTGGGAAGTTTCAAAGCCCCAATACTAAAGGATAATGCTGTCCAAGCTGCACAATCCTTTACTAATGTACTCTACTGGCACCTACAAGAATGCATGGATCATGCTATCCCAAACAAAACCAAGACTCACTCCTCCAAGAAAAGGAAACCAGTCTGATGGACCCCTGCCATAAACAAGCTATACAATAGAGGAAACTAGTACAGAAAAGAGTAAAATCCCAAGAAGGGAAGACATCTCTGATCAGTATCCACAAGAAACTACATTCCCTCATAAAATCATCCAAGTCTAGCTTCGAAAGAAAAATTGCCATGGACTCTAAAGATAACCACAAGGCATTCTTTAGCTGTGTCAAGAATCTAAGTGGCAATTCTCAGATCTTTTCATAGTTAGTGCAGAATGGGACAAAATACACTGAGCCAACATCCTGGCAGACAGGTTCAGTGCAAACTTCACCCCCCCTCACCCTCAAAAGGGCCCATAACTATACCAGAAGAATGTAGTGCTCCTGAAATCACAGACACTCAGGTTAAAACAGCCCTCTCCAAAGCCAAAAACACAGCATCAATGGGACTGGATGGTGTCTCAGGCTGCGTCCTATATGAGCTCAAAGATGAACTAACCCCTCACCTAAACACACTGTTTAAACTCAGCCTCCCCACAGGCTATGTGCCCACAGAGTGGCACAGAGCAATGGTTATTCCACTCTACAAAGGTAGAGCCACAACGGACCCCAGGAACTATTGCCCTATAAGCCTGACTAGCTTGGTCTGCAAAGCTATGGAGTGCATCATCATGGATCTCATTAACAGAGACATTGGGAACCTCCAAACACTGGACCCTACTCACTTTGGCTTTTTTAAGGACAGATCATGCCTCCTAAACCTGGTGGACTTCTTTGAGACAGTTACCAGGGCTATAGATGAGGGAAAGGTGGTCCACACAGCCTACCTAGACCTTGCAAAGGCCTTCAACACCATTCACCACTCAGGTATTATAGACAAGCTCACCAGCCTGAACATAAACCCCTACGTCACGAGATGGGTTGCCAACTGGCTCACAGACAGAACCCACATGGTAAGAGTTGTGGGAGCTAGGTCTGACTCTAAACCAGTTACAAGTGGCATTCCCCAGGGCTCAGTCCTAGGACCCCTCCTGTTTGGCATATACTTCTCAGAGGTACAGGCAAGCACAGGAGGACTATGGCTGACCAAGTTCACAGACGACTGCAAACTAGGGGCTATAATTGACTCTCCGGCCGACACAGACATCCTCCAAAAGGGTCTCACTGAGACAGATACCTAGTGTCAAAATCATGGCCTCAGGCTAAATGCCAAAAAGTGCATAGTCATCCCCTTTGGAAAAAACAAAGTACCCACAAACTACCACATAGGTGGTAGCCCCCTAAATATGGAAGACGTAATAAGGGATCTGAGGACCCAAGTCAATAATAACCTCTCCTTTGATAATCACATTGCCAAAGTGGTTAGAAAATCCTTCTATGTGGCCCACCTAATCACAAAAGAGTTTGCATCCAGATCAAAAGAGGTCATTGGGCCCCTCTACGCATCACTCATCAGAGCCATGATAGAGTACAATGCCCCATTTGGGATGTACCTTAAAAGACACCTACAACAACTGGAAAGACCACAGAAGTACCTCTCCAAGAGGATCACTGTCCTCAAGCAGATGCCCTATGCAGCTCGACTGAAGAAACTCCAGCTGTACTTGGTTGCATACTGCCTACTAAGAGGTGATCTCTGCTTGACATACAAGGCCATGTCCAACCCAGAATTGATGGACATGCTCCACCTAAGGAAAACCATATCCCCTCAAGCCACACACTCCAGGGATCTAAACCTCACCACAACAGTAAACAGGACATGCTGGAGGGATAGATTCCTGTCCCAGAGACTTCCCATGCTCTGGAACAAGAATCCCATCTACATTTGGCAGAGCTCCTCGCTAACCCTCTTCAAGAGAAACCTTGATGAGTGGATGGGAAACAGAAGTTTACCCCAGGGATCATTTCAATGGCTCTGCTGGACAAAGGCACAGGGAACTAATCTAAGGGGGCAGCGAAAGCCAATACATTCTGGCTAGGCTTATAAATGCCTTCAGGCAGATAGCCTAGTACCTACCTATGAACCTATATAAAAAAAGAGCATCCTACAAGCTCAATTGCAATTTGTACAGATGAGGTACATTATGGAAAAATGGGTAGTTTTATATTTTTAATATTAAGTACTGTGCATTTACTCATGGAAGGACAGGTGTGAATTGTTTGATAGTTTAGAAACAAAGATTAATTTTGAAACTTACACAGAGCTAAGTGGTATAGGAGACTAAATCTTGATTTATGAACTTTTAACACTAAGGGACCAGCAGCTGATAAATCCTTAGCCATCCCAAGTGTAGCTTATCATTATTTCTGACTTAATGTAAGACGATGATAAAAACTTTGAATATTTTCAGCTGAATTCAATTCATAAATAGAAAATGTAGATACATACCCAAACCCTTACACAAAGGTCTTATTTTGTTATTTGCTAAAGACACAGAAGACAAATTAACTGCAGAATTACCAGCAAAAAAGTCTGTATTCATTAATGAGGCATATTCTTTTGAAAAAAAAATTGCTGTCAAGATTGATTTTTGTGGCCCCCTATTCTAAACGGCACATTGTGAACACATTAAACGATTTACTGAATGCTTAACCAAATACAGATTCTTTATCAGTATTTGCAACAGATGATCAGTCTGAATTAGTAGAATCTGGACCTTTATTTGACAATGCAAGCCCATTTTTTAAAAACAGAACCATCTCTTTTTAGTCTCATAGGTGCTTTATTATTTTAACCCTCAGTATTAGCAAGTCTCACCATTTTTTTTCTTTTGTTTCCATGAATATATAGTACCTTCATTATAATCAACATCTCTTTTGAATTTTATTGTTTTTCTTTGATCTAAGTCTGCTTAGAACATCTTAATTTCATGAATATATATTGCCTTCTAAATCCTAAAACTCAGAATGTTTTTTTCAATCTGTTTAATGCAACTACTGAACTACCAACATGATCATTATCCATTTTAAATGAATTTCAGAGCAACTAACAAATAGTTATATGAGAATGTTTCTGGAACCAATAAAAGATTTTAAGTTTAAAATACATACATTTTTGAAAGCCCAAGTAGAATCTTGGTGATGAATACAAGATTGATGCAGGAACTGATGGTAGATAACCACCGAAGCCAGAAGTTCTATATGCTACCTAAAATATATAATATTAAGAATCCCACAGGCCATCCATTTGTTTAATGTAGGGGTTGGATCACAGAACCCATTTCATCATATTAAGAAAAAAAATTTAATAATTGGTTAAAACTGAGAATTGTGGAACAAAATACTGCACTAAAACAACAAAATGCCAACCAGGAGTTGAAATAGTGTTTACCATACTTTTTATTGTTAAAGAATTTAGCACTTTCATCCGGTTATCCAGACTTCTTCAGAATAAAACATGCATACACAACTACACAATATAAAACCTGCATCTTCATTAAGTTAATAAATCGATCACCTCCACTCATCGGTTAAGCAATCAAACAATCAAACATGTAAATAATCTAAAATCAATTAATTAATGAGCCACAACAAGACCTTAGTGGATTCATTTAACTTCTAAATAGAGGATAATTTATATTGTTTCATTAAATAATAGTAACCAAGTCTACATTAATAATGAAATTAAAAAAAAAAAAAACATGTCGAATATTCTCTTTTCATTCCACAGTCACTTATAAAAGTTGACATGAATAAAAACATTCTGTTTCAAGTTCACTAAAAATTGTTACATAAAGAAAAATGCCATCAGTCTTAAAATGCTGCTAATAGAAACCATTTCATTTAAACTCCAACCCTCTGCTGCACTGGTTGCTAGCTGCCATTTTAATTTCTTGCTGTTGTTGTTGTTGTTGTTGTTGTGTCTTTCAGCTTTTCCAAGTTAGGAGTCACCATAGTGGAACTCCGGTCCGCTAATGATTGGCAGTAGATTTTTATGTGCCGAGTTGCCAGCCCTGACGCATCACCTTCAACAAAGGTACGCCCATTCACGCATGTCTCCACACAGAAGACGCTCTAGCTGAGAATCAAGCAGGACAACATCTTACTGTGAGGCGACAATGCTACCGCAGCACTGCCACCGCAGCACTCCAGTAAATCATGAATAGGTCCACCTTTCATATCTAACATAACATGATCTATGACATAGAATTTAAAATTATGGCCATCATGTTTATTAGTACATTTATAAAGAGCACTGTTCTCATCTTTTTTCTTCATGTCATAAAGATGTCTATAAATTCTGTTTCTAAAAGGTTGTATAGTTTTTCCAGTATAAGAAATGGGGCATTGTTAGAACTGTGCCACATATACAACTGCTTTACTGTAACAATGATATTTTTGTTGTAGTTTAATTACCAATATAAAAGAAAAAGCATTCAAGTATATAACTACAGTGATTGCATTGTCCAGATTGTTTATATGCACTGTTGTATCGGACATGATACTCATTTCAATTAAATTTTTAAAGCAGGTATCATTTTTGTGTATGGAATTTGCTTGGGGGTCCAATACATTTTTTAATTGTTGGTGAGCTGAAAATGGTCCAATTTCTATTTATTATAGCTTTAATTTCACAAAATTCTAAATTATAGGTAAGTATTCAAACTTTAGGAAAACTTATGATTGCATTTTCATTACCGAATTTATTACTGGTTTCAGTCCCTCTTACTAACAGTGGTTTATACAAACCTTTTTCTATTTTTGCTGTTACTTCTTCACATAATGGTACAATGCAAATTGTTGGATAACCTCTGAGTTTAAACATATTAAAAAGTTTAGAACATTCTTGTTTAAAAGTGTCTTGATGAGAAATCATTCAAGACATTCTAAGCTTTTAACCAGGGACGTCTTTTGATGTGTGGGGTGCCAACTACTAACATGAAGTAAAGAACTACAGTATGTATGTTTCCTATAAACATTAGATTCAAAGCAGCTAGTTCTTCATTCTTATATATAGTTAAATCTAAATAATTCATTTCATTATAAGAACAATTAACCTTAAAAATTGAATGGTAGAGTTTAAATAATAAAAAACTTCATCCAACTTGTTTCTGCTATCAGTCCAGAATAAAACTATGTAATTAAGGAAGAAACTGACAAACTTTTGTTATGAGAATATGAGAAAACATATACATTTTCCCAGTGGGCTAAAACCTAATTGCAAAAGTTGGGGTGCATATCGCACCCATGGCTACCCCGGTCTGTTGCTGAAAGATTTGTCTTTCAAAAAATATTAAATTGTTTCATAGTACTAAACCCATCAAGGTCTGTAAGGTTTTGATATGAGTGTATTCTAAGTAGGCATTGAAACAGAGAAATTCATAAAATCAGTCAAGTCCGATACAATGTGGAATAACTGAAAACAGATCTTTTATATGAATAGTAACAAAAATCAGACTGTCATGATAGAAAGAATAGGATTTTTTTTTGCTAGAAAATCCCAAGAATCTTTGTATAAGTGTGTGATACTTGTAACAGTACATTTCAGTTGCTCATCCAAAAATTTTGCTATGGGAAATGTTTTAGAGGCTTTTTCATGTACAAATGGGTGTAAAGGAGAGGATAATATATTCTTATGAATTTTTGGTATTACAAATATAGTAGGGGACCTTGGTGTAGGTATTAACAAAAAATTACATTCAGCTTTTGTGATATAACAGTTTAACGCTAAATCTTCCAAAATGGAATCTATTCTTTAATATGAAATATTACGTTGATTAACAGAAACCTCTTTGTGAGTGTTACTGTACATCACCAACATTTTATTGACATAGTCATTCATACTAATAATCATAAGTCCCTCACCTTGGTCAGGTTTCATAAGTCTAATATCTTGATTCTGAATCATTACTTTTTCAACAGATTAAACTCATCAAAAGTTAAATTATTCATGCCATGAACATTGTATTTATTTCTAATAACTTTCCTGATGTTAATTTCACAAGTTTTTTTTTTTTTTTTCAAATAAGGACACCACGGGATGCATAGAGGGTTAAATGTTCTACATTTTTTACATAACGCATTATATGCATTCCCCTGACTATCCTTTTGTGGAAAAAAAAAAACACTGCTAAATTAAGCTTACAAGTGTAAAGTTTTAAATCAATTAAAGTCCTAGAAATCTTTGCTTTCCTAGTTAATACAAATGTAAGACCCTTTTCAAACAAGTTTACACATTCTTCTTTAATTAAAAAGTAACTATAGTTGTATGATCTAAAGTCTTGTTGTTGATTATTAATAATAGTAACAACTGTTTTTTTTCTGTTATTAAAGTTTCATCCTCTAATTCCACCTCCTTCCCTTCTGGAATTTCTGGCCTTTGTTCCAGTTGTACTGTCTGGGGTTCTGTTCAAAATTTCCCCTCAAATTCATACTTTTTCAATTTATGAGGTGGCCTGATCTCTGGGGAGGGGGTGGGGGTTCTAAAGGAATGTTACTATCATAAAATTGGGATTGTTCTACAGAATTGAAATCATTAACAGTTGGTGTGTTTTCACTTCTATGCCCAACATATGGTTGATTTGAGCCATTAAAAGGCTCATCCTGTCTATTATATTTTGACCCTGAGGGAAATGGACATGCTTTACCTTGCTTATAAACAATTATATCTCTGTATAGTTTTTTGCCTTTTTTTTTTTTTTTTTTATTTTTAACCTCCTGAACAATGTGATCAACTTTTATAAGCACTCCTCTATACTCATTTAGTTCAACTTCAAAAAACAAATTGAAGTTAAACTCACATCTAAAGTCATAATCTTGTTATAGAGTAAATCCATTTGTTATAAATTATATTTAATATTTGCATATATGGAATCTCTGCAGCTGTAAACTGTCCTTTTAATGTGAGCTTTCTAGCATCTCAGTTACTGAACTGCCTTTGGTAACACATTGTATTGTAACTGGATACATTGTAATATTGCAAGCAGCTCACATGTATCTACTGCTATTGAATGGAACATTTCTCTCCCTTGACTAAAGTCTCTGCTATTGTAAAATGACTTAACTGTGCAGTACATTCAGTGCTTCAACAAGCACGGTGTGTAACTGATTAAATAGAACTAAAAGGAAGAAGCGCTGCCATTTTTAATATTCCACTACTCGTTTGCTTAGCTAAATGTGTGTGCTTGCATGATAATTATATGAAAATGCTGATGTTCTGACTAAACCATTTAAACAGAAATATTTGCAGCAGTTTCAGTGCTTTATTTATCATTAAGTTTGCAATACAGATAAAACAGTACTTATAGGTAGAAGTGCTACTGCAACATCATCTAACTCTTGTATTTCCTATTACAATGTTATGCTATGTGACAAGTAAAATATGAAGGCTATCTGACTAACTGTTTAAAATGGGAATATTGGATGTGTATGTATGTTGCATGGATTTCATAGTTTAAGCAATTGACTGCATTTAATTTAGAACTGTAGTATACCTAAGGTTTTACTGCTTGCTGATTGAAACGTATATCTGCACTGGTTTCTGTGGTTGGTGGAGTGTATATAAATTAGGAAAAGTACTACTATGCTAACATTTCTCTGTACTCTTTCTTATGTGCTTATCCTTTTTCTAGCCCCAGTTCTCTTCAAAAACACTCGGTCTACCCAGTGTTAATCTGCCTGTATAAGACCTGCAAATTTCTGAAATGGCCAAAGTACCCTGAGGACAGCGTCACCTCTGAAGTAACTTCAAAGTATGAATATAATATTAGCTTCCTAACTAGAACCCAAGCCAAGTTTTATTTGTGTATTGACTATTCAGATCTAAATTAACTACAGTGAGCAAGGTATTAGATACAGCCAACCCTGGACTGTCTCCCGACCCACTTTAACTTTTTTTCCCTCTCATACCCTGACTCTATATATACCTACTAATAAAGTGATTACCGATTCCGAGCCACCTATTGCTTCCAAAACCCTACACTTATTTCTTGTACTGCCCCAAGAGACAGTGCTAAGTAAAATAATAAGCACAGCAAGATATAGAATGCTACATACCCCAGACATCTGAAGAACCTTTTTTTTCACATATACAATATATCCCTACTTACAGACAAGATACCCTTACTTACAGATAGCTTTTTCTAGGGCTATTTTCTTCTGTTTGTGGTGTAGCCTTGCTCTGTTCACCCCTCTCTCACCCCATTCCCATCCACCCCATATCATTTCCTTTATAACTAGCCTCAAGCCACCTCCCACTTCCACCCCCCACCCCCCTACCTTTAACTCCACTAACTATCCCTCTCTAAATAAAGTACACACCCTCTTCCACCTCCTTTCTCTCATATGTTAACTTATTCTGCTAACCCTTAATATTTTAGCCTTTTACAAATTAGCTATTCCCACTTCTACTCTAATCTCTTATACCTCTACCTCACCACTCACCCCCCACTCTCCACCCACTCCAACACAAACCTTTCTTATATCCAATTTTACTATGCATACCCTATTGCTCATTAAACTCCTGCTATTTCCACTAATCCTCTTATTTCTTCTCTCTGCACCCTATGCTCCATTACCCTCCTTCCATAAGCATCCCACCAACCCTATCTCAAATTATTACAATCACTCAAAAATACAATAACTATCTCTCCTTCCATTCTGTCCTCTAACACACAACTTCCCAAAATTAAAATACCCCCTTCTTACTCTCTGTCCTCAAAAAACAGGACAAAGTATATTAGATACTACCCACTTACATCTAAGACTAAATTCTCCCCACCACAATACTTATATCTGGTGACATACACCCAAATCCTGGTCCATATACTAACCTCAGCTTCTTCCAAAACCCCTCTCTCACCCCAGCACATCAGACCTCATCTCATAAACAATTCTCCTTCTATTCTAATAACACCCATAGCATCCTCAACAAAGTAAGTTAGTTTCACACATGTATAGTAAATCATGCCCCAGATATTATTGTAGTTACAGAAACCTAGCTTAAACCACACCACCTTGATAAAGAAATTCTCCCCCCTGGCTATAACATACTTTGTCTTGACCGCACAAACAAAAAGGGTGGAGGAGTAGCTGTTGTGTATTCCAATAATCTTACTATCTCTCACCTAACACAGTCTATCCCATCTTTTCACCCAGCAGAAACACTTGCAGTTACCTCATTATCAATAACTACACCACAATTACTATAGTAGCCACCTACATTCCACCTGGTGAATATATCCCACTGCTGGAAGCATTCTCTTCCATCTCTCCTTGAACATCCCAAATGAAACAATCCTCCTTGGGGACACAAATATTAATTGGCTAACCCTCAATAACCCAGGATCCCCACACCATATAAATCTATAGGGTTTCTCTCAGCTAATTAACAAACCAACACATTCAAATAACTCCCACTCCACAAATACCCTCATTGATTGGATACTAGTCTCAGGTCCCTCTAAATATCACAATCCAGAAACCCTTCCTGATTCCCTAAGTGACCACTCACCCATAAAGGTACTCAGATATACAAACCACCTCCCTAAACCACATACATTACTAAGCATAATCTCTCTAACTTCAACCCAGAAACATTTAACACCCTCATCTCCAGAGTATGCTGGGACTTCCTCTCTCAGCTCCCCCTAGACGAAGCTGTCATAGCCTTCAACTCTACCTTTCTTGACATCATAAACTCATTAGCCTCACCTCGTAAAATTAGGACAAAAGCAAAAATATCCCCCAAGAAACACACACACTCTCGTAAAGTCTAGAGATAGGTCCTGGAAAAAATGGATACATACAAACAACCCAACTGACCTGCAAAGATATAAAGAACAAAGAAACCTGGCAAAAAAATCATCAATAAAGATAAAAAAGCATTCTGTTATAACCCTCCTACAACACTAAAATCTGACCCAAAAAAATGTTGAAATGCTATTAACCAAATACTTCATCCTGGAACCCCTACCTCCCCCAACCCTAGCCCAGACAAAACACCAGTGGAGACTGCCAACACTTTCATCACTTACTTTGTTGAATCGATATCCAAACTTCTTAACTCCAATAGCTCCAATACAAAGAACCCCAAAGGCCCAGTTTCCTTCTCAACTATTCCACCTAAAGTCTTCTCCCTTAAGCCTGTCTCTACAACTTACATCAGAACCATGGTCTCTAAACTTAAACCATGCTCTGTATCTGCTGATAACATCCCATCATACTTTCTCCAGATAGCTACACACTCACTAGCCTACCCCATCTCCATCATTATAAACCGCTCAATCTCTGAATCTAAAGTGCCATCAATCTGGGTACAACCTACCTATCCACAAAGGAGGTAACTCCACTGAAATCTCTAATTTCAGACCCATTGCCATCCTTTCCCCCCTGTCAAAAATCCTAGAAAAAATGCATATATACTCAAGTTATAGAACATCTCTCTAAGGAAAACCTACTCACTCGTACACAACATGGTTTTTGACCAAAACACAGCACCTGTACTGCTCTTCTGTCCTTTCTCAATACTATCTTCCTGGCCAGAGATTAACATAAACTTATATCCTGTCTCTTCCTAGAGCTCTCAAAGGCTTTCAATACTTTTTCTCACTCTCTACTATTAAACAAACTGTCTGACCTCAAATTTTCCCCAAACACAGTGGCTTGGTTTTCAAGCTATCTAAAAGATAGATTCCAATCAGTAAGATGGGACACTGCCTTATCTATTCCCCTTCCAATAAACATGGGTATCTCTCAAGGATCCATCTTAGGACCACTACTCTTCAATATCTTCACCAACTTGCTCTATACCTCCTGTCCACTTTCCTCTATTATCCAATACGCTGATGACTCTACAGTCATAACTATAGCAAACTCTCCCTCCAAACTCTTATCAGCTACCCTGTCTTCCTTTAACTCTGTGGAAGCATGGCTGTCCAACAACCAACTCATCCTCAACCCTAAAAAAAACAAATCTCCTACTCTTCCTCCCTAAAACAGCCAACCACATAAAGACTCTTTTACTATCCAGTCACTTAACAATACCCCTGTAGTAGTGGATTCTAGCTGAAAACTCTTCGGTATCATTATTGATGATCAACTAAAATTTGATCTCCACATAAATAACTGTATCAGGAAAACTCACCTTAAATTAGGTGTATTATATAGCAATAAAAAAATTCTCACCCAGGAAGCAAGAATTACTCTCACACATGCTTACTTTCTCCCCTACTTAACATACTGCTCACAAATCCTTACAAACCTTAACTCCTCTCTCCTTACTAGACTTGAGACTACATTCTACAAAGTAGCTAGATTTGCAAATCAGCAATCCTATACATCTCACCACTGTCCCTCTCTTAAATATCTAAACTGGCTTGAGCTGCCTAACCTCCTCTTTCTCACTCAGCTTGAAACCATTCACTCTATTCTATACTAGTCATCTTTCTGTCCAGCCTTACACTCTGTAATCTCCCACTATACCCCTTCAAGAAACCTCAGCAGCTCTTCCCAGGACCTATTAAACATCTATAAGCCTAAGTCTAAAGCAGGGTGCAACTTATATAGCTACCATTCCTCTACTGAATGGAATAAACTTCTTCTTGAAATTCAAACACACAAACATTCTAAACAATTCAAAGTAACTTTAAAAGAATATCTCAAAGGGCAATGGATCTGCCACTGCTCAAACCCACCTTAATTACACTCTGCAGATGAATGTTTTAGTTTCTTCTCTCCCATACTGTACTGTCATTCTCTATCACAAATTGTAAAAAATTATACCTTACTCAAATGTTGCAGCTTCTACTAAGATTTGTAAATATACTACTACTTAAAAAAATGCTGACGTTGACATCAAGCTGCTTTGCCACTTTTTTCTTGTACAATATTTGTATAATGACTAAATGTAATCTGTTCAATACTGGAGCTTTTCTCCCCAGGATTCTTCTGAAAAAGGGCTTCAGCTCAGTCAGACATTCCCGGTCAACAAATGTAAAATAAAAAAAAATAAATAAATAAATAAATAAGTACCTCCACCAGATCACATACTTATCGATTAAATAACTGCAAAAGTTATTTGTGCAACTTTGAACCACTCACAAGCCTTGTTGAATATTTCCAGTACCTAAGACCTTTAGGTACCAGATTGGTTTGGATACATTCTTTGAGAAAGATTTTTTGATTTGCAGCTTCCAATATTTGGTTAATTTAAATTCAAAGTTTTCCAGCTGATTAGGTAAAGTTCCTGCCTTGTCTTCAGTGGAAAATGTACCAGTACTCCAATCCATGTTAATGTTAAACCAGTTCTGTAATAATCCAAGACCTGGATGGTTCACTGCATGGGTCCCAAAGTGGAAATTTGATCGGCTACCTCATTGTCAATTTCCTGGAAACTTTTCTGTACTGGGGTTATACAGTTGTTGAAATTCTGGGAACTACCCTGGTTCACATAAGGTTCCCTTTTGTGAAATATTGAACTCTCATCATGTGGAGGATTAAATTGTGTCATCTATTGTGAATATGTTATTATACTTTTGTTAAAATTGGTTCCAGGCTGTTTATAAGATGCTAAAGAATTTCTAACAAGAAATGTTTGGCTGTTAAATATGAAAATATTACACAAAAATATTTATCTGCAGTTAAATGACATAACAATGGATGCAAATGTTGTACCTATTTATGCTGATCTGTTTATGACCTATTTTGAAAAATGTTATAAATGACTATATATATATATATATATATATATATATATATATATATATATATATATATATGTGTGTGTGTGTGTGTGTGTGTGTGTGTGTGTGTGTGTGTGTGTGTGTGTCTGAGTGCATGCGTGGTATGCTTGAATGTGCATGTGTGTATAAATAGCTATATATATATATATATATATATATATATATATATATATATATATATATATATATATATATATATATATATATATATATATATATATATATATATATATTTATATGTGTATTCACTTTATAATCTCAAAATACTGAAACATCGAATTTCAGTATCTCGAGACTATAAAGCCGAAACACCAAACAACCGAAAACAAAAACTGTGAAACCCAAAACCATGACCATTAAAGTACAAACACAAACAGAACTACACCTACCTCCTCACAACACAAACACACACACACACACTTACTATAAGTAGGGGGGAAGCCCCGTTGCACCCTCCACACCCCCTACTTATATATACTAATTCCAAGATCACACTAAACACCAACACACACAAAACCCACCAACATACATTCCACACACCCCTCACACAAACACACATCACACAGATATAAATACCACCACTCTCAACACTGACACACTCACACTTTCACATACGTACCCTAACCCACACCTAACACTTCCGGACACACTCACAAACACAAAAACCCTCCCCAAAACCCTAAAAAAAACACCGCACTTGCCTAACGAGATATCAGTACTGCAGCTTTGACATTTCCAGGTTCGATATTATGCAGTTTTGTGCATCTGCAGATTCAACTCTTTGGTCTTGAGATACTGAAATTCGACATTTCAGTATTTTGAGATTCCAAAGTTTATATATATATATATATATATATATATATATATATATATATATATATATATATATATATATATATATATATATATATTATAAACAATAGATTACTGGGAAGTTTCTTTGGCTTGGAACCTATTTTCAGCAGACACATTTTGCAGCCTTTAAAAATAATACAAAAACAACTACAGCTTAAATCAGTTTAAATAATTATAAGAAATGGCATAATATGAAAACACTGGATAAGAATACTTACAAGTTGCATGACAATGGTTTCATAGTTAGAGATATTTTAGCCAATTTACAAGTTAGTATAATACAAACAGGAATTGCAATAAGCAGTGAGAGAAAAGCAGACTTATGGTATATTTAGAGAGAAAGCCAAAGGAGAAAATTTGCTAGAAGTAAGGAAGTGAGTGAAGAAGGGAGAGTAAGGGGGTATAAGGTATATAAATATGTATTTGTTCACATTTAGGGATATAATTATCCTGGTGTTTAGCAAGAACAAAGCCAGCTTTTGACTATGAAGTCTTTCAGAATTATGTTGATGGATGGGATGGAGGGTATTGACCTGAAGGATAGAAATAATTGATTCCAGGCTTTAGCAATGTGGTACAAGTACAGTCAATGCCCAGCAGATTTGATAGGTTTGTGGAAAAATTTTATGTATATACACACACACAAATCTTTATCTATATATATAAAATCCTGATGTTAATCTGTATTTCAGCAACATTCATAGTTGGAAAAGATTTTTTGGATGGCATTTGGATTATATGATTTGGAAATGGTGAATAATTACTTATATTTGTATAATTTCTAAAGTCTAACAAATGTTACATAGTATTTAATGAGAAACATAGTTTGAATGAAATAGAATTTTTGGATGTTAAGTTTTCAAGGTTCACAGATGTGTTATTAATGACATATTTATATAGGAAACTGTTTAGTAGTAATTCATTGTTGACTGTGGTCAGCTGTCAGCCTATGTATAGTTTTAATAATCTACCAAATTCCCAATATATAAAACAATGACTAAAAAGGTCACACAGACAAACCAATCAGTAAAAAATACAAGAAAAAATCTAACCAAGTTAGAGTTTCCATTGTGTGATTCCTTAAAAATCCTGTATTAGAGGCACATGAGACATATGCAAATGACGCCTTAAGGACATCAGGTGTTTCAGATATATGGCAGTTATAATGCCCATGACCTTTTTCCTTTTAAGTCTGTTATGGAAAAATTCAGGTCAGTAAAGCCAAACCCCACCAGCTGTGAACATGCATACTTCAGTCTTCTTGTGGCCTTATCAAAACAGCATAAGTGGACTGTTTGGCTAAGCTTAAAATCACAGGGTTGTTGTACCCAGCTGATGTCCATAACCATTTGGGTGTCTGCAAAATATTCCAACTAACAAACTAAAACAATGAGTAAAAAGGTCATCAAGACAAACCAGTCAGTAAAAACTATAAGAATAATCTAGCCAAGCTAGAGTTTCCACTGTGAGATTCCTTAAACCTCTTGTATTAGTGGTACATGGGATAAATACAAATGACCCCTTAAGGACATTAGGTGTTTCAGCTATATGGCAATTCTGAAAGCCTATTACTTTTTTCTTTTTAAGTCTGTTATGGAAAAATTCAGGCCAATAAAACCAGACCCCACTAAGTGTGGGTATGCATATTTCAGCCTTCCTATAGCCTCATCAGCCCAGCATAAGTGGACTTTTTGGCTAACCTTTAGAAACGCAGGGTCGGCATACCCAGCTGATGCCCAAACCATTAGGGTATCTGCAAAATATAGAATAAAACCAGAAGGTTGTACACAATCCAAAAGGACACCAAAATGTATTGACAATATGTTAAGCACTTTCCTCTCCACTACAGAGACGTCCTCAGAACAAAGAAACATCACAATCACTCAACCAAATTAAATACCCCCTTGAATTAATCAATTTGTATACCCATTAAAATTTAAAGCAATACTGACAAAAATTGTAATGTTAAAAAGCAGTTGCTTAAAACACATTTAAAAACATTTCAAATCAATGTAAACACACAATATTAAACAAAACTCCATCACTACATAGTTATACATAGTTATACATAGTTCTTTATCTTAACTTTTACCTCTTAAAACTATCCTGAAATTTGTTCAAGTTTTAAAACACTGGCAATACTAATAGTCTCATTTATTGCCAGGGTTTTAAAACTTGAACAAATTTCAGGATAGTTTTAAGAGGTAAAAGTTTGTTCTGAGGAAGTCTCTGTAGTGGAAAGGAAAGCGCTTAACATATTGTCAATACATATTGGTGTCCTTTTGGATTGTTCACATCCTTCTGGTTTTATTCTGTGGTTTACTACTTTCTAGTGGTTATCTGCAAAATATCCCAACTAACAAAGTAAAACAATGAGTAAAAAGGTCACAGAAAAAAACAATCAGTAAAAACTAAAAGAATAATGTTACCAAGCTAGATTTTCCACTATATGATTCCTTAAAACCTCTTGTATTTGAGGTAACATGTGGTATATGCAAAGACCCCTTAAGGACATCAGACGTTTCAGCTATATGGCAGTTCTGAATGTTCATGACTTTTTTTTTCATTTTAAATATGTTATGGAAAGATTCAAGCCAATAAAACCAAACTCTACTAGCTGTGGACATGCATGTTTCAGCCTTCTTATAACCTCATCAGCACAGCATAAGTGAATTGTTTGGCTAATCTTTAGAGACAAAGGATTGTTGTAGTCAGCTGATGCCCATAACCATTAGGGTGTCTGCAAAATATCCCAACTAAGGGATCATTTGCATATGACTGCTATAAATCTTTACTCCCTAGTCAACTTTCTCAGTCAGGGAGCATAGAAAGTAATCAAGCAAGCAAAGGGCACTTTAATCACTTTTGAGAAGGCTACTGTACATTTCAAACCACATCTTTCCTGACCATTACCCTTCAATGTGCATGTTCTATACCACCTCTGAACAAGTCGCTGGGACTCACATTTGACATGACATGTGAGCACTTTCTACCACAGATGATTACTTTACTTACAATCTGTCTAATTTTGTCTAAACACCATCCATTTACAGTTCTCACTGCTTCTTGATAATTGTATGTTGTCTTACCTACATCCTTAATGCTGCCTGTGGCAGAGCCATTGATTAGAAGTACCCTTCCCTATTCCCATTTCTGCAACCTGTTGCATTTTTGCCATCCCTTCTTGTTGTTTACCTCCTTTACCCTTTTGATTCTAGTTTGACATGACCTGCTTTATATTTAAGACTGAAACACCTACTTCATTCCCTTCCCCACCTCGGTTTTAGGTGTGTTGTGTTGTCATATCTTACTACTTTCTGTACAGTTTCTTCTAATGCACTGTACTCAGGTTACATATTTTCTTGTCTGCTTGCCTTCAAATGACAGACAAAGCTCTTCATTCATCTTCTTTACCTTAACATATCCAAGTTCACTTGAATTCTGTATGTTTATCTCTTCTCCTAAATTCACTATCTCACATTCTTCTGTGTACTGCTTCTAGCTACCACAGCTGTGTTACAGGGTTATAAAATGTTGTGCACTTAAGTGGGGCAACTTTGTTGGATGAGGCAGAATAGTAACTAGGCTTATACTGTACAATGTACAGTTTCCAAGATTAGCACCTTCTCCAACTTTAAGTTGAGGAGGACTGTTCTACTTTGCAACTGTTGCAAAAAGCTCAATACAGTTAAGTTACATGAAGATACCACACTCTGGGTGCCGCAGCTCTTCAGACGTGACTGCATGACTGCAAATGAAGTATCAGCAGTTACAATCAAAGCCAGCTGCATTTATTACATGCATCAAAGTGAGCTAGGGAACAAAGTATTAATGCCCCCTGATTTTTAATTATTGCCAATGTCCAGTCTCTGAGGAGCAGCTTCTTCAGTCGAAGCATCATTGTTATATAGTTGCAAACTTGTATCCTGACATCATTGAGGGCTTATTTAGGATTAATCATAAATAGAAGAATGCTGCCATCAAAGAAGTCTATGATTAGACAAAGAACAAATGGGAGTGCTGAAAGAAGGCTATGCCCTAATGCATGATTTAGACAGAATAGTCCATGACATGATTTTGACCATCAGTATGGGCTTGGGCAAAATGTTAGGAAGCTGTGTCTAGATTTACCAGCATCACAAAAATGGTTATACTTAACTTCCTTTGAGAGATGTCCTTTCAGCTTAGCTTTGAAAACACCTAGTGCTTTGGAATCTTATTTCTGTGGTGAGTTAATTTCATGTAGATGGAACAAATTTTGTGAATGCTCTTTCCACTATTACAGATTTTAAACTGGGTCAAACAAGGTGATAAGTTTTCCCACAGATTCAGTAAACTCTGTGTAGGTTCCACACAGAGCCTACACTGAATGTTTTCATATACATGATAATGCTCATCTTGTGGCACCGCAACATGCATATGAATTTTGCATGGTGCACATAAACAAGGTTTTGTGGCTCGCACCAGTGTTGCTGGCCACAAAACCTGTAATATTAATGTAGAACATTCCTCCAACTTTTTAGTGCAAGAAATCTGGACAAATACTAAAATAATTGGTGACAAAGGGCCAATATTTACCATATTGGTCTTATAAACACAGAAAGTATGTAGAATAATAGGTCCTGACTCTTTCACTGACCAACTCTCTAGAATTAACTGGTCCCATCTCGCTACACTCCCCTTAGATGAGGCTGTCCACTCTTTCAACTCCACCTTTCTAAACATCCTCAACTCGGTTGCTCCTCTCCGTACAATCAGAATCAAAGCTAATACCGCTCCTTGGCTGACTAAATCTACTCAAGCCCTGATGAAAAAATGTGACAGGATATGGAAATTATGGACTAAAACTAAGACCCCTTTTATCCTACAGACCTGTAAAGAACTTGGGAATCAAATAAAGAAAATTATCAACAAAGACAAGATCAGCTTCTATGCAAACCTTCCCACTACCCTAAAATCTGACCCTAGAAATTTCTGGAACAAAATCAATCATATACTGCAACCAAGAAACCCTTCCCCTCCTAACCCATGCCCAAATAAAACTCCTGAAGAAATTGCCACTGCATTTAAGAATCATTTTATTGACTCAATACTTCCATAATAAATGCTCTTCCCTCTAGAAAAAATACTAATAACCCCACATTATCTACTTCTCCTCCTTATCCTTCTAACTCTTTTTCCCTTACATCAGTCTCAACTAACTATATTAAATCTCTACTCTCTAAACTCAAACCCTGCTCCCCCTCAGCTGATAATCCACCTTCTTACTTCCTACAGATTGCTGCTGAACCCCTAGCCTATCCTGTATCCATCCTGATCAACCGATCTATCTCTGAATCATATGTTCCAGCAATATGGAAAACATTCTATACATTACCTGTACATAAAGGAGGGAATTCTGATATATCAAACTTCAGACCAGTTGATGTATTGTCTCCCTTCTCCAAGATTCTTGAGAAATGCATTCACAAGCAGATAATTAGTACCTTCTCCAACAGAACCTTCTGACATACACACAACATGGATTTCATCCTAAACACAGTACTACAAATACACTAATATCCTTCATCGATCCTGTATCACTGGCCCATGACAACAATAAACAAGTTTCATATCTGTTCCTCGATCTCTCTAAAGCCTTTGATACTGTCTCCCATCCCGTCTTCCTAGACAAACTCTCTCATTTAAGATTCTTTCCTCCCACCATATTCTGGTTTTCTAGCTATCTCTCAAACTGCCAGCAAACTGTTAAATAGCACTCTGCTCTATCCCCCCAGGCGTCCCAATAAGTGTCCCTCAAGGATCCATACTTGGGTCACTGCTCTTCAATATTCTCACCAACCTACATTACACCTCTTGTCCCAACTCTACACTTGTACAATATGCCGATGATTCAACGGTCATCATCATTGCTGACAATCCATATAATCTCCACTCTACTACCCAAGCATCATTCAACACCATAGAGACTTGGCTTTGTAATAACAAATTAATTCTCAACCCTAAGAAAACTAAGCTCCTACTCTTCCTCTCATTACTGATGAACCTAGCACTAAACTGCTGGAGTCATGATGGACGATCAACTTAAAGTTGATCTCCAAGTCGCTACCTCTATCAAAAAGACACACCAAAAACTTGGACTCCTTTACCCTAACAAAAGACATTTAACCAATACAGCCAGAATAATGCTCTCCCATGCAGTTCTTCTCCCCGCCCTCCTTTATAGCTGTCAATTATTTACAAATCTTAATACCACACTCGTAACTAAACTTGAAACTACCTATAATAAGGTTGCTAGATTTGCTGCAAACCAAAGCTGCAAGTCACACCATTGCCTATCCCTTAAACAATTGGACTGGCTCAAATTCCTTTATTTGCTGCTACTACATCATTGGCAAGTTATCCACTCCATCCTCTAGCTACAATCTCTCTGCCCTAGCCTTCTATCTATTACATTTAAATATTCCCCAACCAGGACACTCCGTAGCTCAGACCAAGATTTCCTATAGATTTATAAACCCAAAATCAGAACAGAGTGCTTACTCTGTAACTATAACCCTGCTTCGACTTGGAACCAACTACCCCTAGAAATTAGGTCCCTTGAACAAACCAAGCATTTCAAACTAGCCACTTAGAGATACCTACCAAATAAATGGTCCTGCCACTGTAGTCATCCTCCCTGAAACTACCCTACCTTAGCTTCTGTTCCTCCTCCCTCCATTCTCTTCCACTGTCTAGTTTAATAAACATCTACCCCTCTGGCTCTATGTTTAAAAACTTCATCCCTTTACTATTCCTTCTGTACCTATACTGTATATAACCACTTAGGAAATATGAACACTGTATTCCTTTCATGACATTGTACCTACGTTTTTGCAGTAGGATTTCTGGCATTGTACCCAACTGTCTTCTGTATAATTTATTGTAAATGTTATCTCTTTAACTATTTTTTTAGCTGCAAATGAAAATGTGTTAATTGATTGTAAGTAAAATGTAAATACTCACTATGGAGCTTTTCTCCTCGGGTCTCCACTGAAAATGGTCAAAACACTCAGCTGGACTAACCCGTTAACAAATGTAAAATAAAATAAATAAATAATAATAAAATCAATGTGTGTTAGCATGCATTTTCTGAATGATATAAAGTACAAAACTGAATTGTATGTGATTATGTATTGACTTCAGTCTTAAGCAATTTTCCAGAAAACCACACATTTTACAAGGAACAGCCCAAAAATATGATAGAAACATCTGGACATTCAGCAAAATTGTGGAGAGTTGTGAGATATGATGCGCATACCATTTCCATGTAAGTTTGCTGGATGTGAAAGCAGATTATAGGACAGCGTGGCAAGTTCTTTTCCCTTGCTTGAGTTTTTCTCCTTAAAATTTGTTTGGGACATTGTCATATATTGTTTTTCTTTATTTCAACTATGTCTTCAATTTTTTTTATTTATTTATTTATTTTTTTAGACCAGTGTTTGTGAGATACACTGCTCAACACAAACATGTTTTGCTGTGTTCACCTGGATTGTGCTAAATGTATCAGTGCACAAACTGGAGGAATGGACCACTCAGGTAACAGACAGGACCCAGACAGCCACAAACATAAACTGGATGCATTCAATTATTACTGTTGGCCTGGCCATCATGCAAACATGGTAAGCAGAATTGCGCTGTGATTACTTTAGAAGGAATACTAAGATAGGCCATATCATGTCACTAATCTTGTGGCAGCAGGTGTTAAGTGTAGGTGTGGATTGCAGATGGTCTGGGGTATTATTACAGGGTGTGCAAAGTTTGTTTTACAGTTGTGAGATTACAAGTGCCTGTATACCAAATAATCTTGAAATTGCAGTGCTTGCACCTGTTGCTCATCGCTTAACATTGAGCAAACATGGTGCCCAGTAGTGCGCACCCTTGGCCTACCATGTTTGCACAATGGTAAGTGATGGGCAATGTTTTCAAATGTTGCAAAACCAAAACATGCACACTCTCAGTAAGGACAAGATGTACATTTGGTGGGAAAACATCAGGATACAAAATGCAATTGGTGGGAGATGTTCATTCTACATCAAGCTTGAGCTATGGTAGACATGTCTGGTGTTGATGGTGAGGGAGTGCACTTCTATGCACAGAGGTGGGGTGTTCAGGAATCCAAAGTTTTTATTTGTTTGCTAGTTAAGGAGCATGGGCTCTGGTAGCTGTAGCAGGACTATTCATGCTCAGAATACAAGTCTGAAGCCTGGAATAGTATTATCAGGGCTTTGACCAGTGCTACAGGTATTCCCTCACACTGGTGAGCAATGCAAACATCACTTTGATGATCTCTGGAGAAGGAAGTGGGATACACTCAAATATTGGATTGGGGAATTTAGTACAGGGGGCGCCCTACCGATGTGTACATATCGATTTCAGTGAGTAATTGTAAAACTTAAAAGCTGAATATAGTCATGAATGGTATTTATAATGCTATTCTGTTCTGTTATTTGTTTCCACAGCTGCCATTGATCAAGTTTTGAATGTGAAGTCCCATGCCACACATTTAAGGATGGAAGAAGCATGTTGTATGTATGCAGCAGAACAGTACTGTTCTAAATAGTAATTTAATAATAATAATAATTTTAATAGTAATTTAGTAGCATTAAAAGTTAAGGACAGCTTAGTTGGTATTTAGTACAGTTGTATCAAATCGAGCATGCATATCCAAACTGTAAAAGAAAGTATGCATTCCTTAGTTGATATCACAAAGGAACATTTTCATATACTCAAATAACAGTGAGCATGCATCTCTAAACCATACAAGGAAAGTATGTATGCAGTAGTCTGTATGACAAAATAACAGTACAGTATTAGAGAATAGTCAGTGGTTGTGGGTTCAAAAACCACACTTCCCAAATATACAATAGTGTTAGGTTTTCATCATTATTGCAATGTAAATTCATACCTCTACACCAGTGGCACAAATGGCCTGCTATAAACTGTAATCAGTATAACGTGGACACGTATATGTGCAATATATGCACACATAAAGGACTGATGGCTGCAATCTGTGCTATAGTGTACCACTGTTATGAAGTGGGTATTCTTAAAAGTAATGAGGAAATTTGTTATGAGTTTGTAGTGTTAAAAGTTAAAGTAACAGATTAGAGTCAAATAATTGTATCAATGCTTTGTATGCAACATATGAAGTTACTAATGTTTTCCCTTCCTTCTCTGACCCCAACCATTATCTTCTCTCTTTTTAAATTTTTTTATTTATTTTTTTTCCCACAGTATAGCAAGGTAACCCTATTCCATGGGATCCTCCTGCCCCACTCCACTGGCTGCAGCACCACTGTGAAGCACATCTGGTGCTCAACCTGGCAGCAATCCCTCTGCTGCCCTTGTACTACCTGTTGCTTCAGGTAGATTTGCCTGGGAGGATTGGCCTGTGGATCCCTCCAAGAGCAGTGGTAGAGGTAGCAACTTTACCACCCAAGATGTTGCTTAGAATTGTGTGCCACACTGTGCATACACATCTACTCCAGATGGAGCACTTGCTCTCCATCCTGGTTCATAATACCCACAGGAGATGCAAATGTCAGGTACTGCAGCCAGTGGTGCAGTGAGGTGACAGTGATGACAGTCCACTGGGTAAGGACTAGTTTCCTACTGTCAACCAGCTTAACAAGCATGGAGCCTTGATTTCCTACCATCTCTCCAAACATGGTGTTCAAACACCTTTTGTGACCTTCACTGTACCTGGCACTTGTCTTTTTTGTCTGCAATTGCTTACTTACCTTCGCGACTTACCTCACCCAGACATTCCTACATCCCTTCCCCAACATTCCTCTCCCTCTCCAAAAAAAATAAAAAATAAAAAGGGCACCTGTCCCACAAAGAAATTGTCCCACACATAGCACGCCATTTCATACACATGTCTTCATAACTCACTTGATTCAGTCCAGTTGGCTATAAAACATGATTGTAGTGTGGTCAACCATCTCTCTTGGGTTGACACTGCAAATTCAGCTAATATTTATTTTACTTATTTTATTTTCAGTTTGATTACCGGGGAAGTCCACTGGGCCGAGAAGTGCCCATTTTCAGTGGTGGCCCGGGGAGAAAAGCTCCAATAGCAATACAATACTATGAAGGTTACAAAATACAATAAAGGTTACATAATGTAGAGGTAAAATACAAGAGTGAGATTCATACATTCAAGAAATTGCAAAATACATCATAGGACAGTATAAAACAGACACTTATTTTGGTGGGGGGGGCTCTTCAGATGTTTACAATATTTGCATATTTACAAACGGGAGTTAATTAAGTTTGCTAGTTCTGCTTTTGGAGGAATAGAAAGAGAAGAAAAAAAAACTTGAGAGTAAAGTGGAAGAGGATTGTCGAGAGCTACTGGGGAGACTCATTAGTGTTTATGTAGGGTGAAAGCAGGAGCATTTCCATGTGGAAGATAGGTGTAGGAAAAGTTGGGTTTTGAAGGATTCAGTGTTATGTATAGTCCTAAGAGAAAGAATTCCATTTTTTACCTAGAGAGAAGGAGAGTAGGAGCTGGCCAGCGGGACGTTTGGGTTTGTGGAGGGAAATTAGGTTTTGGTGTTCAGATCTCAGGGATCTGTTTTGGATGTATAGGGGAAGGATGTTTGTTAAGGCTGGGCATTTATCTGGGGAGAATATTAGTTTGTGAGCGGTGGTTAGTTGGAGATAGTCTAGGTGGTTAGGGAGTTCTAACCAGTTCAGAGATTTTAGGCTAAGGCAGTGGTGAGTTGATATTTTGGATTTAGTGGCACATTTGGAGATCTTATTGTAGCAAGCTTCAAGTTTAGAGGTGTTGGAAGCAGACAGATTGGTTAGAAGGGGGGCACCATATAGAAGAGAAGGAAGGAGGTAAGTAATTGCTAGGGCATGCCTAGAGGAGTTGGAGAGAAATTGGTTATTCCTATATAGCATACCTAGCTTTTGGTGGGTTTTCTTTATGTTTTGCAGTATGTGGAGGTCAAATTTAAGGTGTTCTTCTATGGTGATGCCAAGGAGTTTTGCAGAGGGGACCACTTCAATAGCAGTGTTAGTTTGGCTTAGGACATTGAAGATGTTTTTGTCAAAGGAGGAAACCCTGGTGGGCAGGAAAATTAGTATTTTAGATTTATTGGAGTTGAGGGAGAGGTGGTTTTGGTGCATCCAGTTCTCTGTAGTGGAGAAAGCTGTTTGAGTCTTAGTAGTTCAGAAATGTTGTGGGCAGCACAGACTAAGGTAGAGTCATCAGCATATTGGATGACTGTAGTGTCAGGGATGACAGTGTTAAGGTTATTTATAAAGATGTTGAAAAGCATGGGTCCGAGGATGGACCCCTGTGGAACACCAGTAGGTGTAGGCAGAAAGGAAGAGTTGCAGTTCCTCCATCTGACAGCTTGAGATCTGTCGGATAGGTAACTGGAGAACCAGGAAGGAGTATTAGGGGAGAGATTAAGATTGGCAAGATGAGAGAGAATGTGTGTATGGGAGATGGTGTCGAAGGCTTTAGATAGATCTAGCAGTATAGTGGATACAATAAGTCCAGAATCTTGGGCTTGATTGACAGTTTCTAGGAAGGATATTAAGGCTGTTATGGTGCTGTGGCCAGGTTGGAAGCCATGCTGGGTGGGTGTTAGAAGGCGATTCTAAGTTAGGTAGGGCAAGAGTTGGAGGTGGACACATTTTTCAAGTATTTTAGATATTGTAGAGAGTAGGGCAATGGGGCGGAAGTTAGAAATAGTGATGTTTTTACCTCCTTTGTGAAGAGGTAGAATGAAGGCTGAACACCAGAGTTTGGGTACGTATGACTCAATGATGGATCTGTTGATCAGGATTCTAATTGGGAGAGCAATACCTTCGGCAGCGCATTTGAGGAAGGAGGAGGGTATGTTGTCAGGGGCATTAAAGCAAGGCTTGAGTTTGGATAAAAGTTTTTTTATAAAGGTGGTGGAAACAGGTTTGAGCTGGAAATTAAGGGGACAGTTATTAGGGTTGTTGAGTGCTGAGGCATGGGTTGGGTGGGTTATTATTAGGGAATGTTTTGGTTAGTTTTTCTATGGATTCAGTAAAGAAGGTGTTGAAGTGGGAGCTCAACTCACTATCAGTTAGACTAGGGTCAGGGCAGGGATTATTCTTTGATCCAGGATGGAGAAGAGTTGACTGATTTCCTGAACTGTTTTGGATTCTTATTGTTGTTGGAATTAAGTTTATTATAGTAGTTTTTTTTGTTCATAGTGATAAGTTTTTTTTACTTGATTGCGGAGTTGGGTATATTGGAGCAAGGTGGAAGACAGTTGATTTTTCTGATAGAGCTTCCAAGCTTTGTCTCTGTGGTGCATAATTTGTTTAGTTTCTTTAGTCAGCCAAGGAGCAGAGTTGGCTTTGGTTTGTTTGTTTCTTAGTGGGACTAAGGAGTTAAGAGTATTTAGGAAGATATAGTTGAAATGCTCTACAGGGTTGTCAAGTGGAAGAGTGTTTAGGATTTGCCAGTTAATTTGTTTAAAAATGTTGGAAAATGTTGAGGGGTTGAAGATGCTAAGGTTGCGAGTTTGGATATACTGGTGTTGGTGTTGGATGGAGCTAGTTGATCAATGAATGAAGGCAGGGAGATGGTCACTGAAGGTGTCAGGGATAGTGTGAGAGAGAATGATTTTGTTTGGATGGGAGACTAGAATCCAATCTATAATGGTCCCTGGTGGGGGGTTGTTAGGACGGGTTGTAGAGTGGATTACTTGGGAGAAGTTGTAAAGGTTAATAGTTAGGGAGGGGGATGGTGTGTTAATTTTATTCCAGTCAATATTGACATTACCAAGAATATAGGTTTCATATTTTATTTCAGTTGAGGCCCAGTGAAGGATATTTTCAAGGGTAGTGATATTATTGCCAGGGGAGATATATAAGGAAATAATGCAGATATCCTTATGTTTATTCAAATGGAGAAGGCTTGCTGTGATTTCAGAATTTTTGAATTGAGGGGTATGGATTTGAAGAGGGATTAGGGAGAGAAGGTTGGAGTACATTAGAGCAGAGCCTCCACTTTTTTTATTTAAACTGTCACTTCTGAGGATGTGGTAACCTGGAGGTAAGATTTCAGAGTCAGTAATATGGGGTTTTAGCCAGGTTTCGGAGATGGCTAAGATGTCAGGTTGGTTGTGATTAATCCAGGCTTGTATATGGTGAATTTTCTTATTAAGGCTCTGGGCATTGATAGTGAAGATTTTAAGAGTGCTAAAGGAGGAAGTGTGTGGAGAATGGGAATGGGGGAAAGTGTTATTTGTGTTCGTGGAGGAAGGAGGTGGAAGGATGGAGTGGTTTGTACTGAGGAAGGGGCCGGGGTTAGGATGAATGTCTCCAGATAAGGCTAGGACACTACAGGTAATAAGTTTTACTCTATTAGGTTTGTATACTAGGTAGTTATCTGGGTTTGGTAGAACTTTAAGAGAAAGAGTTTTTGTTGAGGTGGAAAATAGTTTGGGATGGAAGAGGTGCAGTAGGTTGGGTGGAGTAAGGGAAGAGGATATGGCGTGGAAGTGAGGCAGTAGGAGAGATTGTAGTTGAGTGTTAGGGATAGTTTGAGTAGGAGGTAGGAATGGAGGAGCTTTATGGGAGAAAGAAGTAGCAAGATATAGAGAAATTAGTAAGATGAGAAGCGAGCAGGGGAGTCGGATAGTAAAGGGTTTTGGGGGGGCATGTTTAGAATGGGTGAGGTAATGAAGCGGGAAATGTAATTGGAGTTAAAATGCTTAATTGAGGGGGGAAGGTGTAGAAGAGGCTGGGGAGAGTTAGACTTGTAGACAGGACAGGGGGTAATTAGTGTAGAGAGGTGAAGGAAGTGGAGTGGGAGGAGTATAAGTGGGTGGGGACTAAGTAGGTGGGGAAGTGAAAGGAGGACTATAATGGGGTGAGGTTATGGAAGAGGGCTGTGATTG
Source organism: Protopterus annectens (assembly GCF_019279795.1). Lineage (NCBI taxonomy): Eukaryota > Metazoa > Chordata > Ceratodontiformes > Protopteridae > Protopterus > Protopterus annectens. The sequence continues at coordinate 334,226,071 of NC_056734.1, forward strand.
GATAAATGAATATGGTAGGAGGAGTATGTGAGGGATAAATGTAGAGGTGTTGGGGCGGGTGAGATTTGGGGGCAGGGTAGGGGAGCGGAGTGAGCCCGTATGGTGAACGGAGCGGGAAGAGCCAAAGGAGGAGAAAAATTGAGGAAGACAATCAGTGAAGAGAAATAGTCAGAGGTAAGTCTTGCAGAGATGTGCATTAGTAGAAGACTGCTGAGAATGGAGTGGTGTGTAGGAATGTAGGTGAAGGACAGAGAGAGAGGTAGGAGGCTTTAAGGAAAGGACTGAGAAAGGGTGTAAGTAGAGTGGGAAGTGGGTAGGAAGTCCTGGAAGAGTGGTGGGGGAGAGAGTAGAGGAAAAAATGTCTGTGGGCTGCATGAGGGAGATAAGGAGGGTGTGGGTTAAGAAGTGGGGACAGTAAGAAGGTAGAGTAGCGCCACCTAGTGGTCTGTCAGTTTAACGCAGTAGAGACCCCAGGGAGAGATATCAGCTAAAGGGAAGGAGGGAGCTATCATAGGTCGGGATAGGGGATGTAATTATAAAAATTATAGAAAGTAAGTGGGATAATCAAGCTGTAGAGAGAGGAGAGTTGTGGCTGCTGGCTGGCCTGGCAGGGAAGCTCACTGCGACCTAGTTGTAATCAAGTTAGCTACAACAAAGTGTAAGAGCAGTACACATACTTTTACATAGGTAATCTTTGCTGTGTGTGGTATTCAAGGAGCAGTAAGTCCTTTCAGGTATAGTTTGAAATGTCCATTATTGGTGGTTCTTAGCCAAGGTGCCCGGGAGGGTACTTTCAAAGATTAAGGCAGGGTAGGCAGGAGCCCAAGCTAGAACAAACAAGGAGAGAAAGGAATATTTAAAAAGCAGGCAGTGCAGGCAATGAGAGGTCACAAACAGACAGTAGTTAAAAATATGCCTAGAGTAAGTGTAAACTAAGATAAGCATGCAGCTAAGGTAGGAATAATTTACGCTCTTTCAGCCTCTTAATGATACAACCGAGCACAGTAAGGTAAACTGTTCCTTATGTGCGAGGTAATCTTAAAGAGCGATCAATTGGTATGTTAGTTAAAAAGAACAGAAATGAGCAGAACTAACACACAGAGGACAAAAAAAAAATAATATTCTACAGATCTGAACATTTTTTTACTGTAGAAGAAATGGATAATTATGGTTCTTTCCTACATCCTTCTGCACATTCCTGCCCCCTTTCACTTTGTTTTCCCCACTGCTTGCTCCCTATTTCATCACTTTCTTATCTTTCACATTTCTTTTCTTTAAAGCACTAACACACAGCTAAGGCAAAAAAGTAGTTATAATTGCTATATATAGTTGTATTGGAAACCAGTACCATCTAGTCATATTTTGCATACTTCATACCAACTATCACACTTCAGAACTTGTTTATACATGTAAAAATATTTGAAACTGTCACATACACCTGGAATTGAACCCAGTATCATCTGACCCCAACAATGAATGGATCTATCAATTAACAGATGGTGCTACAGACTCAGTTGTGTAGCATGTGTATTTCAGACACAAAATAGCAAATGGCGGACTTAACTGTTGTTGCATAAACCTACTACTTAACTGACTCTCTGGCTGCAGGTATTAATTCACTTAATGCAGTAATACATTTCTTTTTGGGGCCAGATGGTACTGGTTCCAAATACAACTGTAGCTAATGCATTAAAATCATAGTATCTGAAGTCTGTGTCTCCTCTTGTTACTCAGCACCTGTGTGGTGCACAATCCTATGCACCACCCTGACAGTTCATCGCTTGTGATAAAATCACCACCTCTGCACTGCTCCCTGAGGGAACCACTGGTCTATCCTGAGGGGCCAGGTAGTGCAGTGGCAGCAGTGGGGGATGTGAAGGTTGCCAGCCTAGTTAGATAGAATTTTGTATTTAATTCTATGTCATTGTAAATATTAATATGATCCATAGGTGTGTTTTTACAAATGTAAGCAAACTAAGTGCAAGAAAACTGTGTTATATGTTCTGAGCTTCAAACATGTAACCACAGGGCACCCTGCTGGAAGAAAGCTGATAAGTGAAGAATTTTTGTGACTGTTTGATCTCAAGCTTGGAGACATGATGTCTGGACTAAGAAATTATTTCTGTTGTCTAAGGCAACGGTTAATTACTAGGTTATATATGTAAAGTGTCCTTTATTGCTGTTGTTTCTTGGCAGGTGTTAGATTACAAACAAATGTTACATTTTGAGTTCTGTGAGCCTGGGAAACTTCAGCAAAGATGTCAAAAATTATGTAATGTGAAATGACTCAGCAGTAGTGTGTATATCAATTTAAGACTTTCTCAGCGAGAAAGATTGAGCATTTTGGATTTTGTATGAAGCTGACGTCAGCTCACCAGCACTTGCTTTGCTCTGTAAGTAGGACCTTAGACTTTAATATTGCTCTTAGAGTTAGATAGAAATATAGCCAGATTAGCCTAACTGTTTTCTATATTTATGTCAGACTATCCAGAAAGTATTGTTTTAAAAGTATCCTGTGATCTCTGGACTCTTCATTAGCACTGTGTTGAATTGATGGGATTTGTTGTGTGTTTTTATTATTTATTATTAAATATTTTAAACCTTTCAAGTGTGGCTGTGTTGTGTAGAGATAATTTAGCTTCTTAGAGTACACTGAATGTATTTGGTGATACTGCCCAAGCCACTCCAATAGTCTTGGTCTTCGGCACACTTGCTATTTGAATAACAGTAATATTACCATTGAAAGTGGTCACCCTTTGGGAAGGGCCTTATAGTAGCTGATAAGACTAGTTGGTATCAGTGATTCCTACCTTATAGTCTGGGCACAAAGGGGGCACAGCTGGAGAACCTGTGTCAGCTTTCCCCAGGAGTGTCTGTGTGTTAGTATATTTATTTATGCATTTATTTATTTATTTTGTTTGTTTACCGGGTAATGTCCGACTGGGCATGAAGCCCATTTTTGCAGAAACCTGGGGAGAAACACTCCATACATACAAATACACAGTATTAAACAATCAAACTGAACATATATTAATCAACAATGTACAAAGCAAGTCAGTAAAAAAATTAGTTATATAACAATAATTAGCAAAGAATTAATTATAATAATATATAAATCAAATCTTAAAGTGTGTGCCAGCTACCGGTTGGACAGAGAAGGTGCTGGCAGTTTTGGCTTGACTACTCGGCTGAGCTCTGAACCCTATAGCTCTGCCAGTGGGGATTCTTATTGGGGATCTGGAGAGAAAGTAGGAAATCAGCCCCAGACTGACTGTAATCTCTGTGTGCTCTTAAGAGAAATTGTACTTTACTGTGTGTGTACTTGTTATCCTCCCACTGTGCATCCCCCTCACTGTTGATAGTGGTGAGGATTGAGGCTCCTTGATTACTGGGTTAGTGCGCGGGCATCACAGGGGTGCAATCAGGTTGCATCCCATATGTGCTGGTGTTGGTGCCATAGTCAGTGGACTGGGGGCAGGTTGATCTGGTGGGGCAGGCCTACCCCGCTGTCCTGTGGGGAAAAAAAACAAAAAATTAAAAATTAAAAAAAAAAAAAAAGAGAAGAGAATGGTTGAGGTGAGTAAAAAACAAGGGAGAACACTGCCAACTTCATATGTGGCATACAATGCATTGATACAATTATTTGACTCACTTCTTTTACCTTTGTTTTTAAGACTATCAACTTCTAACAAATACCTTTTCTACTGTTGACTACCTAGATCCTAGCAGATGCACACTATACTACAGATTACAGCAAGCAATCCTTGATGTCTGCATATATTGCACATATGGATGTTCAAATTATACTGATAACAGTTTACAGCAGGTGCCACTGTTATAAAGCTCTGACATCACATTGCAATACTGATGAAAACCTAACAGTACTGTATCTTTGGGAAGTGTGTTTTATGAGCCCACAACCTCTGACTACTCTCTAAAAGTGAACTGTTGTTTTGACCTCCACACTAATGAATTCATAATTTTCTGTATAGTTGACAGATGAATACTCAATTTGACACAACTGCATAATAAACCGATAAAGGTGTCTTTACTTTTAATGCTAAAATAACAATATTGTTCAGATGCATACATACCATGTTCTTTTTGCATCCATACCAATCTAGCAGCATGGGTTTGTGCGTTCAGTTCTTGGTCTGTGACTGCTACAGAAAAATCAGAACAGAATACCACTATGAATACCAGCCTTGACTATAAACAGCTTTTAATTCTTACAAGTAGTCTATGTAAGTGAATCTTACTCATCTGTGCCGTGCGCCTAGTTCTACATTCCTTGATTCAATGGTTGAGGTTATCCCTCTTCCTCATTAGGAGGTCTATGTAGTGATTCTTACATTGTTCCCTAGAGTGGGTGACACCAGCAGCACTGGTCAAAGCCTGGGCAAACCTATTCCATGCCTCTGACTTGTAATCTGAGCCATGATAGTCCCTTTGCAAAAGTGTGGCCCATTTTCATTCACTAAGACACACGTTGGACTACTGGACACCCTATCATTGAGCACAGAATCACAGAACCTCACTAGAAATGCCTGTCATGCCTACCACAGATCAACACTGATGTAGAATGATGTTTTTTCCAGCAACTGCATGTATCATGCTTACTGAGAATGCACACTTTTTGACTTTTTAACATTTGAAAGTGTTGCACATCACTTGCCATCACACAAACATGGTAGGTGAGGGTGTGCCTTATCAGGCAACATGTTTACATGATGGCCAACAGTCTTAACTGAATGCATCCAGTTTATGTTTGTGGCTGTCTGGGTCCTGTCTACTACCTGGTGGGCCATTTGACCATTTTGTGCACTGCCGCTCTGCATACAAACCAGATGAGAATAGCCAAACATGTTTGTGCTAAGCAGTGCATTGAGCAAACAGTGCCCCCCACTTAAAAAATAATAAAATAAAAAATGGGAAAGACCTGAAATGAGGAAAAGCAATCTATGACATACACAGTAGAAAATGCTAGTTCACATGAGATTTGTCTGCTTAGGTCTGGATCCCAGTTCTCACTCCAATCCACCTTCAGAACACAGGATTGATGCCTTATCCATCTTTGCCACATAAACAGCTTTGCAGCAAATAAATGAAGTTATTCCTCACACAGGCAATTGCAACTGAATGTACACTGTTATCAAGGCATGATCTGTTACTGGCAAATGTATCATATTTGATATATTTGGATGCAGTATACTTAGTGATCACACAACCTGTTTTGATTATTCCTTGCAAATATACAGCTTTGTCTTACCTTTCTGTGTTTCTTGGTCATTCATCAGTTATCTGACCAGTATTCATAGACATGCAGTGTTTAAGCTAGTCTATATCATTTACTTTAAAATGTGTGAGGATATTAACTGGGAATAATATGATATATGCAGTTGCTATGATGAGCAGGTTGGACTGCACAAATAAGCATAGACTGCTCTTTTTTGGTGGGGGGAGCAAAGGTGAGCTCCTGTTATGGCACATGCAAGGTTACACTGTTCTTTTGAGAGGGATGGACTCAGGCTGAGCTACTGTTGTGGCACTAACAATATATTGCTCTTGTTACTCTCCTTGTTTTGCATCCTGCCTGTTTGTTCTTGTGATGGCTGTGAAGCTAGAAATTGCAATGTAGCTTATTACTTTCCAACTTCTCTCTGTTATAATTTCCTTTTACAAACATATAGTGGTAAACTGAGGGCATGTGGTGATCATCTGGATGTTGGAGAGGTATGAATGTCTGAATTTTCGATGCCTGAGACCTACTACTTGCTAATGGACATGTACAAGTCAAATAATTCTCTGCTGTTACAAGTTACATTAATTTCTGTACAAATCTCCCACCTTTTACTTGCTTACTGTACCAAGTGATGAAATACTAGGACATGCCATAATATTATTAGGCAATGCAGTACATGTTCAAGACTTACCTTGTAAATGCAGCAGTTGCCACAGTGTCAGTTCAGGGTTGACTGTGATGCAAGCAGTACACAGCTAATGCATGGGGAGGTAAAGGCTCTGGCTCTGAATTGAGGCTAGCAGAGGTCACAGAATTTCTGTCCTTTACTGTGTCCCTGTCCACCCTGTAGCATTCTACAATGTCCATGTTTTGTATGTTGTGATGAGTTAAATATGGCCTGAAAACTATTTTCTGCCTTGGTCTAGGCCTATTGACAGCAGCAGCAGAAGCAGTATTGCCTGCAGCCTGTAGCACATACAAATGGAGTTATGCAGCAGCAGCTCCTAACATTCTGCCTGTGTTGCCTTTCTGTGTCTGTACTCCACTAATTTTGAAATACAAAGGAAAAAACAGCATGGACTCTACATGGTTTCTTTATAACTTGTTGAATAGCTCTACCAAATTTGTTGATTAGCATGCAGTTCAGCTACTTATGCTGTAATCAGCATCTCTGAAACACAGGCTAAGAAAGTTGCAATCCATTAATAATCTACTCGATTATAAAAAAGTAAATGTATAGCTAGCCAAACTGATGGTGATGAGGACACTTGCTACATGTTTGCAGGACTTCACAAAAGCAAATTTGTTCAAAATATATCTTTTCAGAGAAGTATTGAACTACAGGAGGTATGCTCCCATTTTGTTAAGTACAAAATACATGTGCTGGAATATATTAATAAATAATTTGAAGCAAAGGCTTCTATACTTTTATCTGCATGCATTAGTTAGAAGTGTACTGATGGCATGGTCATGTTTGCGGAAATAGAATGCTGTGTGATACATATGTACAAATGTTTCAGGGACAGATCCTTTGAAAGCACTTTTAGCTTTTCAAATATGTTTTATTAGAAAAATGCTTCATGTGCCTGTTCTTTTGTGGGCAAGGGGAGCAAAGAAATGTTACTGTTTTGTCACAAACTAGAAAGGACTGCTCTTTTGGAGGGGCACAGTTGAGTTACTGCTATGGCACATACAAGGATATGTTGCTCTTGCTACTCTCCTTGTTTTGCATGCTGTGCGTTGTTAGTATTTCTCATTTGTAGTCTGTTTTATGTTTTCCAGTGGGTACTGCTGACTATCCACCTTTACTGTTTTATCTGGAAGCAGTTACTTCGTAGTTATGTGATATTTATGTATATTATCATTCTGTTGTCCTTTAGGATACAAACAATGTCAGTGAGGAAAACAACCCCTTCGGTGAAGCAGAGAAGAATATCATTGTTGATGCTTTCTATCAACTTGGGGCATTTCTGCTGGGAAGGGGTCGGCTCAATATAGAAGAAAGACTACCAGTATGGCAGCAGATTGCTGCCAACATCAATAATGTAGGCAGTCACAGCCAGACATATGAACAGGTGCACCACAGGGCCAGTGACATGATTACTTCTGCATAGAGGTGAACAGCTGCTGTTGCCTGAGACCAAAGGGTAACTGGGAGTGGGCCGACTACACAACCACCTTGCACCCCCAGAGAAGAGTTCCTTGTGAATATTCTCCAACAGGAGAGCTCACAGCAGAGTGGACCACAGCATGTCCTTGGTGTGGGTGCCACTCCTGCTGAGTTCCAGGAGTAGCTTTGTATTATGACCAGATGAATACTGTTGTATAGTAAAACTATAGAAATAAAAGTTACTTCTGTGTTACATGTCCTTTTTTTTTGGGCAGGGGGGGGGGTTGAAGATTGCTACAGTGATAAGCTCACTTTGAAGATGTTAGCCACATTCTTGTTGAACTTACAGTTGATGCAGATGTAGAGGAATATATGTAGCACCTGCTTTCTTACTGTTATATGTGATGATGTTGCCCTTACCTCTTGCCTAACTTATATCAGGACTGTCAGGAATCCAGGGACATATGCCTCATGCAGATGGTAAGCCAAATCAATTTATTTCAGTACTGCAGGTCAATTTAAATAAATATCATAATGTGTCATTTTAGGCCTGTTGTGTGTATTGCTGTACTCTCTGTATAGTGGTAGCATGGTTAGCATATATTGCACCATAGTAGTCCAGGTATTAATGTATGCTTGTTTCTTCCTTTTTATATAGCAAAGTTAAAGAAACTGGCAGCAAATCTCATCTCTCCACACATGTAGTAACAACAACAAAAATCAGAGTGTACCAGAACCACAAGTAGCAAATCTGCTTATTCTGCTAGTAAAAACTTTCACAGTATAACTGCTTCCTCAGGCATGAAGTAACAGAATGTCACTACATGCCTGAGGAAACAGTTCTACTGCAAATGTTTTTTTACTGCTGGAACAAACAGATTTGCTACTACTCATGGTTCTGGTGCACGTTTTTTTGTTTGCTGTTGTTCCTTCCTTTTTATCACAAGTGATCATGACAGGGGGAGTGTGGACCCTGTGCCACCTGATGTCAGGGTCTTATCAAACACTGATGCTGATGATGATGAAACTGATGCTCTCTCGAGGGTGCAGAGGTTGAATCTGACACAGAGGTTGACATCCAGCCACCCCATTAATTTTTGTGGGACACAGCCAGTCAGCATACGGCTACCCAGTCCACTGAGCCCACAGATATTGGACAGGAGGAGGGTGAGGACATTGATTAGGGAAGTGTGGCTACTGTGGCGTCAGTGCCTACTGAGACTGTCCATAGCCAAAGTGTGGGTGAGTTGCCATGCAGGAGGTTTGATTGGGGTGCTCAGAGGGGACCTTCTGTCTCTCCTCCATCTGGTAAAGGTGTCTCATCCTGTGTCACTCACCATATATTTAGGGCTGCCATGGAGGCACAGGCATGTTCAGAAAGGCACTCCAGACAAATTTGTCAGGGTTGTAGATGTGGTACAGGCTGACAAGTATGACTGCCTCCACAGTGAAGCCAATTCACTACATCAGATGAATGACACATTTGAACAAAGGGCTTCTGTGATGGACTGAGGGGTATCTATCATGAAATGATAGGAGGGGAACGGTGTCTATGGGGGCATAGGTCAGCCACAACATCTGCTGATAGCCAAATATGGCCATGCCCAATTGTGCTCTAGAAGTGGCAGTACATCCACTGGTCCATTGATGAGTGTGCTGTCCACACCTAGATGTGGCAGGCCATGAGGTCATGGTCCTGGGCATTCCCGTGAAGGGACCATGTCCAGCAGACATCAGTCACATTCAGGTAGCACTACTGCATCTTACCTTGGATATGGAGGTACTAGTGTAACTCCTGGTAGAGCCAGTTCTTGTGGTTGGGGGCAACAACAATGAACTGCCAACTCTGCCATGTATGGCTCACAGCTGTCTGACATACCAAGATGTAGAACTAGCACTGAGATTGGCCATGCTCATGCAGACTCTCACACACAACTGTCACATGGAGGACCCCTACAGGCACACACAACAGTTGCATGGTTCAGCCTGCCTGCTTCCCTTTCTTACTCACACACACTCACCAATCTTTTGCATCAGCCTAGGCCTCCTGCCCCCCCCCACACACACACACACATAAATCCTGTGTAAGTGATGAAAACAGTGCCATATCCCTATTTTCTCTCTTTTGGGTACAGAGATACAAAATATTTGTGTTTGATGCACAGGGTGCATAGCTACATTAGTGCCTAATATATCTGCATTTGTGCTGTTGACCTGATAATTGTGACCACCCCTTATATTGGCCTTGCCAAGTTGCACAGTGGACAGAATGATTATAGCAGTACTTTCTAATGTATTCACTTTTAAGGTTTATGAAGTAAGGAACTGCAATATGTCTCAGTACTTTCTAACTTTTCTCTTTAATGATTTTCCAGCACATATGTATGATAATCATCATAAGACATGCTATCACATTCAGATCTCAGGATTGTATGACAGCACTGTAGTCACATTCATCAGAACAGTAATACAGTATAATGCTCTATTTTACATGAACCTCAACAGACACATGCAGTAGCTCAACAGACCACAGGGCTTTCTCATCAAGATAACACAGGGCCTACTAACCATGCCATGATGTATGTGGATAGATTAAAAGACATGTCACTGTAATCTGTCTGGTATTGGATTATATTATAACTGTTATTCTATGCCTCTTAGTTTTGGTTTAAGCACTTGGGCTTCAGGCCAGTTGTTTTACATTAAGAAGGTTTGTAGTCTACACTCTTTTGAGAAGAGAGGGTAGCCTCTGCCCTTTTGAGCTGAGAATTGCTGGTTGAAGGCTTATTCTGCCTGTTGTTCTAAGTGTCTTAGCTGTAGTTTAAGCATTTGGGCTCCAAATTAGTTATTTTACATTAGGAAGGTTTATGGTCTAGACTCTTGTGGCAGGAGAGTATAGCCTGCACACTTCTAAGCTTGGAATTACTGATAAAGGCTTATTGTACATGTTATTCAGTGTCTTTGTTCTTGTTTAAGCATTCCAGACCAGTTATTTCACACTAGGAGGGTTTGTGGTCTACCCTCTTGTGGGAATATTCTACTAAATTGCTGCTTTATTTAAACTGTTTTTTTTTTTGCCGTTGTGACTGCAATTTTATACACTTTAAATTTCTAGTACTTCTTCATTTTATAGCATAGGCTAGATTCAGGCTTGCTGAATCTAGACTGTTTGGTGTCATTTGAGCACTAAAACCAACCCTTGTGGCAGAAGTGTGCAGCCAAGGATCCATCTGAGTTGGGGATTGCTGGAATAAGGCTCAGTCTTGGCCTTTCCCGTTGTTTAGTTTCTGAAAATTGTTTAACTTTGCTTGTATTTCAACATTGTGTTTTGGTGGGTTTGCACTCAGTTTACTGGAGCTGCTCAGAGATGGTATTGCTTCCCTGCGAGCAATTCAGTTGTGGATTGTGAAGTATTGATTTAGTTTTCCACCCCAGTCCTCCATAGAATAGCAACTTTTTTTTAGTCTTACAGCAAAACCTGGCCCATCTAGCCCACTCCACACTAATTACTGCAGTGTATACATGCCATAATGGACAGACAGTTTCCCATCATTTCTTCAGCCAGCCTGATTGACATGGACATCCTAAGGCAACATAGCAATTGTCTCATACAACCAGTTACTTCTAAAACAAACAAATACAACATCTGAGAGCTGTATATATACTATGAATTTGGAATCAATTATCTCACATAGCAACAAACCAGATATGAAACAGGTTGTCAGCACACACACTTCACATCTTACACTCTTCCACATAATAAGCTCACAACACATAAACCCACATACATGGAGGTACTTACTGGAAGACTACCTAAAGATCAGAGACCTCCCAAGTGCAGACCTACTGAATCCACTACATATAATACACACAACAGTATCCCCAAAGGCAAAACACCTCAAAACCAAATGTCTAGATCATAAGCAACTCCATAGTGAGAAACACAGAAGGCCCTTCACCAGACTGGACAAGGGGAAGGTCACAGTCAGCTGCATGTCAGGTGTCAGGATCCATTAGATCATGCAGTATTCTACCTTCACCCAGGATGATGCCTCAATATAAACAAAAAAATTGAATTCAACAATTGGCTTAGCTTCTGGTGTCAGCCCAGGGGATCCAGTATCTGTCAGCCTGGGAAGATATGGATGACAGACCACACTGCTTTGGCAGAGATGCTCTTCATCTATCACCTCTTGGTTTTTGGTTACTGACTAGGGTACTTGCCTCCCCCATAGTACCCTTTTTATGCAATGTCATAAGAACAAAATTCCCAACATAAAAAAATCCACTAGAGACAAAGTCTATGTTATGCTTAATGCAAGGAGTCTAAATTAGAAACTGAACTCACTGGAAGCACAACTTACCTTGGAAGATGCAGATGTCTGTGCAGTCACAGAGACATGGTTTAAGGCTGCAGAGAGCCCCCAGCCATATAAGGCTACAATGCCTTCCCTACATTCAGACCTCAAAAGGAGCATGAAAGAACCAAAGGCAGAGGTGTATACCTCCTTCAGAATGAGAAATACACCTCAAGACTGGTCAAACAGTGCAACTCCCTGGAGCTACTCCAACTCCAGTTAACTGTAAATAAGCCCCCCCTTTCGTATCATTGTTAGATATAGGTCACCCACCATGAACCAGAAGAACAACTCTGCCTACCTGGACTTACTTGCATCACTCGCTATGCAGCCAAGCACCTTGATCATAGGTGATTTCAACTATCCTTCCCATCAACTGGGAGTCATATATAAGCACAAACACACTTGCTCTAAGATTCCTGGACTTTGTTAAAACAAATGCTCTAGAACAGATAGTCTGCACCCCCACAAGGTGCTTGAATATCCTAGACTTAGTACTTACCAACATAAAGGGTCTTTGTACTACCCCCGTGTGTTGCCTTTCCTGGTAAGGTATGATCATAATTCAGTCTCCTTCAAATTAGTGATCACACCCAACACCCCTCAAAAGCAAAATGGAGGAAAAACTTCTCCAAAAAATATATAGCCTTCTAAGCAATGGCAAAAATGGTTCCAACCCTCCCCCCCGCTACCACTGTCAACAATAACTGCTATATATCAGAGGTGTACACAAATGCTCTGTAAAAACAAACACCTTTACAAATGTATTGACTCAGCTGTACCTGAACAGATCAAAACAAGGTTCTCACAAAAAAATAAACCACCCTGGTGGGCATCAAGCATAAATAGGTTGTACAACAAGAGAAAGAAACTAATGTCTAAGAACAAGAGGCAGATGATTCAGCAAATGAAGGACACCATCCACAGCTTGAACAAGCAAATTAGATATTTTGTAAAGTCCTCTAAAGACTATTATGAAGTGAAACTAGCATCCCTACTTAAAGATAATCACAAGGCATTATTTAGCTACATCAGTAATCTAAAGGGGAAGGTCCAGCTTTGTGCCAAACTTGTAGTGGACAGTACCACTCATACTTACCCTGGAGGACATTGCCAACCTGCTAGCAGACAGATTTGGCACAAGCTTCACACCTCTGTCCCCACCAGACATACCTAAAAGCATACCTGTCACCAGTCCTCTTCCTAGTATTTCCAAAGCGCACGTTTTAACCTCACTCTCCATGGCAAAACCACAGCCTCCACAGAACTGGATAACATCCCAGGCCGCCTAGTAAATGATCTAAATGAGGACAAAGCAGCACCACTTGGCACTCTCTTCAACCACAGTCTAAGTAATGGCTTTGCCCCAGCAGAGTGGTAAACAGCCACAGTAATTCTCTTGCACAAAGTGGGTCTATCAACTGCCCCTGGGAACTGTAGACCCATAAGTGTAACCATCCGTATCTGCAAGGCCATGGAGAGAACCATCATGGATTTTATCAACAAACACATAGGCGACCTTCAAACTCTTTACCTGACCCAATTTAGCTTTATTAAGGGTAGGTCATGCTTATTAAACCTGGAGGACTTCTTTGAGAATGTCACCAAAGCGCTGGATGAAGGCAAAAGAGTACATGCAGCCTATTTTGACTTAGCCAAGGCTTTTGACACAATTCCCCACTCAGGCATCATTGAGAAACTCAGACAGCTAGGAATTAACACATATATCACTAGATGGGTAGCCAAATGGTTCACCAACAGAAAGTATACAGTTAAAGTTAGGGATTCCACCTCTACCAGCAGACCAGTTACCACCGGTGTACCACAAGGATCTGTGCTGGGCTCCTACTGTTTGGAATGTATTTCTGAGAAGTCCAGGTTTAAATAGCTGGCCTGTGACTTACCAAGTTCATCGATGATTGCAAACTTGGTCTAATAGAGTCACTCAATGATGTTGACATACTAAAAAAATAGCTTACACAGAGAAATGATTGGTGCCAAAGCCATGGACCTAAACTAAAAGCAAAAAAATGTGTTATCATCCTTTTTGGCAAAGTGGATGTCCCTGCAAATTGCAGTATTAATAGTATCCCAATTAGCTCAAACTCTGTGCTGACAGATTTGGGAATACAGGTTGATAGCAAACTTAACTTCAATCACCATGTGTCCACATTGGTAAGAAAGGCCTTCTGTGTTGCACATCTCATAAGTAAGGGAATGACATACAGAGCTAAGGATGTTACAACTCTGTACTCATCCCTCATCAGACCACTAATACAATACAATGCTGCCTTCTGTATGGACCTCACCAGACACCTGCAACAGCTGGAGAGACTTCAGAGGTTTCTCACGAAGAAAATTCATGGCCTTCAACACCTGACCTATATGAACAGACTGAAGGCCCTGTCACTGTACTCTATATCTTATAGGCTGCTGAGAGGCCACTTGTGCCTCACCTACAGAGTAGTTTTGCACCCTGCCCTAATGGAAATGCTGCACATCCACAAGTGACATGGGACAAAATTCATTCACTCTAGGAATCTTAACTTAGCCTGGGACATTAACAGGACATGCTGGAGAGACAGATATGTCTCCCAGAGATTGCCACTTCTCTGGAAAAAATCCTAATTCAGATAAAACAGAGCTCCTCAATGGCATTATTTAAGTGTAACTCAAACAACTGGAAGGAAAACTGTAAATTTACCCTGGGGGTGTCACCTATGTCCCTCTTGGATAAGTGTAGTCACTGCTCATCATAGATGTGTGCTACAAATATAGGCCATACAACATGGTCAATAAAGGAACAAAGGTATAACATGGCTAAGCTTATAAAGGCCCTACAGTCAATAGACTAGTAACCTCCTATGAACCTATTCACCTAAGGTGATGTCTGCCTGGATTCCAGGCCAGTGTGTGATCATGCCCTGATGGGATGATTGCATATGCAATAATATGATATACCAGATGACAACAGCATTGACTGTTGAGTATATGGTAATAACAGTGTCCACAAGTTGGTGTAAAATGCTCTCTGTAATGTTAAAGTAACAGCTCACACACGCACACACACACACACACACACACACACACACACACACACACACACACACACACACACACACACACACACACACACACACACACACACACACACACACACACACACACACACACACACACACACACACACACACACACACACACAGTTGACAGCACAGAACCCCTACCTATCTAAGTATACAGAACTGAGTACTTTGCGAAACTGCCACAAGTCTGACTTTTACATGACTGCAGGACTTGTACTAGATGACATCAGCTAGCCATGTAGAGGACAACAGGATGGGAAGCCTGCATAGGCACACAGATTCATAGGTTCATATGAGGCCAGTAGACTAACAGCACTAGGGTGTGTAGAAGCCGAGCTGTGTAAAAGTAGAAGCACCTTATGGAGCATAGTTGAATGTCTGAGTTTAGCAGAGCAAGGTATCAGCATCACCAAAAGGCTTTGTCCACGAGGGAGCACACAACATTATATATTACAACTTGTAGCGTGGTTGATATATGTGTGTAAAAATCACTGAGACCACAAGGCTGTACTGCTTTGGGGGGGCAAAAATACTGAGACCCCAAGGTTGCACTGCTTTGCGGGGGGACAACACATGTATGTATTATGAACATATAACATATACTTAGAATGTGCCTTCAGTTTACAATGTTTCCACTTGTACTTTTATGTCATGCAAAGGAAATGGACAATAAACACCAATGAGAAAGCATCATATATACAGTTCCATAGTGCAGTGAGCAGCAGGTTTGCACAATGGTTAACAAATTGTACACACATGCAAGTTAAACCTGTGTGTGCATAGGTAAGCAGTGCACAAATGTGAGCCACATTGCTAACATCTGCCAAGCAGAATGCAGCAGTGTCAAGAAATTGCATGTATAGGCAGTGGTGTATGTGTTTTGTGCAAAAGTTAAAGCCATGCCTGTGATTGTGTTTTGTGCAAAAGTTAAAACCATGCTGGTCAAGATAGCAGGAATACATTTACAGGACTATAGTACACAGTATACCCTCAGTCATAAATTTGGTCATAAAGGTAATAATACATAGTATGTCAGTAAAAGTAAAACTATATGTAATATGCTGTATTCAAACCCAGGACAATGCATATGGTAGTCCTACACATACACCTGTTGCCACGAGAGTGTTACAACAACTGTTTATGTCGCACTTTATTGCTGTAAACTGCAGTGTCACAGCAGTAAAACAAAAGGTGCACACTCTTTACTAGAACCCAATATTATCTGTACTCCAGACTACGTTTTCACCATGGCCAAGGGCATTAATTGAATGTGTCCAGTTTCTGTTTGTGGTTGTCTGCTTCCTAGGTAGTCTGCTGTGCTTTGTGCAAACCAGATAATCACAGCCATTCCCTGCTTCCACTGTTTGCACTATGTGGTGCATCATGCAAAAAGTGCAATTAAAAATGAGAAGAATAAGAAAAAAAAACGTAGTAATGGACACATATAAGCAATATAAGTGTCTACTCTCAAATGTTAAGGTACTTTCTGCACAAATCCACCACTATTAACTTAATTACTACACCAAGTTAAGAAATACAAGGATATGCCACAATATTATTAAAGAATACATTCTAAGTTCAGGACTTGCCTTGTATATGCAGCAGTTGACAAAATTTTATTTCAGGCCTAAAATGTTCTTGTTTCTACTCTCATGGTTTTGAAGTATTCAAAAAAAACAGAATGCAGGCTACATGGATGCTTTATAGCTTTGTCGAATAGCTCAACCATACTGAAAATGGCCTGCTCATGCTGTAATTAGCACCAATGAAAAGCATATGCTGCTATACTGAACATTTCAACTCCATTGGTGTTCATTAGTGTGCGATGCCCACCTACATACCTCTGTGTACATCAGCTCTGAAATTAGGTAAACACAGGTGATTTAGTTATTACTTTTCTCTGTGTCTGTGATAATGCACAAACATTCAACTCAAAAAGTGAAGGAAAGGATGCAGCCCCTGTACTAGAACCCAGGACATTTGATACTCTAGCACTGCACATACACATGCTGTCACAGGAATAGTTATATGATAAGCACCAAGAAACCTACCATTCATTCCTCCATTTTCCATGGATGCACTAAGTGCCACATGGCAAAAACAAGGACAAAAATTAAAAAATAAATTTTAACTTAAAGCAGACAGAAACAATACATTTTAACAAGCAATAAAGAGGATGAAAGAATTTGTGAATTGTGTACTGCTTAAATGTACTTTTATACACTTCACAAACCTACATGTACACCTCTGTAAGTGTAATCTGACACACACCCTGATGTCATCATTCACTTTCTCTATGCATTGAACATGAACACTGTGGAAGGGCCTACACAAATTGAATATCTCTACACCATTACAATTTTTTGTGATTCAGCAATTCTTAAGAGTTTTGACCTCACTTACATCTTCACTGTGTTGACAGCCCTGAATCTACATGGTTGGTAACCGTGTTGGCAGGTAAACTAAAGCGGAGTCCAATGTTTCACACTCAAGTGAGGATATTACTTTGGTATATATCTGCACAGAGGAAGGCAGGTTTTGATATAATTTGACTGAATTCCATCAGATACATACTTCATATGCTTACATGACAGTATGAATAGTATGTTTCATGGGGTTTACACTTTTAGCTGTCTACATTAGTTACGAGTACATTCTTCATTTGGGGGTGGGGTAGCAAAGCCGCATTTATGTCATGGCACTTAGAAAGTAATTATTGCTATTGTTAATCCAATTTTCTATCATCCACCATGTCCGACAATGTCAAAATGTATGTAGGGTTACATGTTATGGTCCTTTCTTTACAAACCTATAGACTTTTACTTGGTCTTGTTTATGTGTAGGCTCTTTTCCGGGGCTGCATTCAGAAAACTTTCAGATACATGTGAAACACAAGCATGGCATCTACACAGTTGCTTATCAGCTTGTTGAATAACTCCACCATGTTGATTTGCTTCATTAGCATACAGTTCAGCTACTTATGTTGTAATTTGCAAGTCACAGAAGTTTCCATGTTTGGGGGTGAGTGCGCTATGCTATGCAGAGTTTACTGAATCTAAAAGTATCCGCGGCCATGTGCGTGGCTGTGATGTGCCCACAGTCATAAATTACCATGTAGGCTTTATTGAATCCCCCCCACCTGTTTTCTGCTGTATATAGCTTTTGAGTGTTAGTAGCAATGTGGAATGATAAAGGTAGAAAGGTGTTCTCTGTCTTGGGTATCAGGACATTCCTAGCTGTCCAGCCTTGAGGGAGAAGAGATGGCAAATTCATTATCAGAAATTACCTGAGATCCGATTTTGTTGAATATTACATCTGTATGTAATACAAATAATGGTGAATGGCCACATATGACCCTAACATATTGTTTCTGTGAGGCATTAGGTAAAATATTGTAAAATATTCATTTCCTTATGTGATATTTCTGCTAAGCACAATCTAACTCATGTAGGTTTTCTCTTTGGCATTTTTCATTACAAAATATAATGACAAGAAAATTAAGTGGTGAGCTCTATTATAAAGGGATGAGCCCTTGATTATGACCCATATGACCCAGGTTTTGTTAGCTGCTTTGGAACTGAAGTAACTTCATTGTTGGTCATGGTGGTGAAGGTGGGATAATAGGAAGGCAACAGCCTTTATAACTGTCTCAGTGGGAAAAGAAAGGAGGCAGGACATGATAAAGTCAGCTTCCATTTCCTACTGTTCCAGTAGAGATTAGAAACCATAAAAGCAACAAATGTCAGGCTAGATTTGTTTATAGGAATAGATGGTGTGCATATGTGGGGTGAACTGGGAGTGGGCACATCATCCATGCATGCAATAACAAATGCTTAGCTAGTACATCAGAGTGGTAAGAGCTTCACACATACAGATTTTCTAATCAGACAGCCACACTAGCAATGTCTCCTAACTTCTCTACAGTCAGTCATGAACCACAAGTACCACAAATTTCTACAAAGGTATTTATGCATGGAGAGGCAAGATTCCCTGATTATGATCAAATATTGGGGTATGCATCATCAGGTAGTAGACCAAGGTATTGGATTAATTTATGAAGACAGGGAAAGGGCCAATATGTGTGCTAGATAACTCCAGAAGAACCAAATCAGCACAACCATAAAAGTGAACTGCATCCAGTGTGGGAAACTCATAGGGATAATTAAAAAACACATATGCAAGGTGAACATTTTGGCTTTATTCGTGTGAAGTTTCTAAAGTTCCTGCTGAAGTTTAGTTCTGTGCTTTTGTGTTTTGGGTTATGGTATAGTTTTAGAACTCAGAACAATTTAAGTACATTATAACTACCTTGTTTAAAAATTCTCCCCCAGATTCACTCTTCTTCCATGCAGGACTAGCTTAGTCCTGCACAGAAGTGGCCGTTTAGGAGCAGCACAGCAGCACACCAAGCATATTAATGAAGCCGTGCTGCCTGAGCTCCTAAATGGACATGGAGTGTGTACGAGTTCAGGGGGCAGGTTTGAGACCAGAGCTCTCAAAATATACACACACCTGCAATCAAGAACAGAAGTTTAGCAATAAGAATGAGCGAGACCACTCATAGATGTTTGCATACCCCCAGCAACACCCCCCAAGTTTATAAGAGCAATAGTTAAAATGTAAAATATAAACAAGGTAATTTTTTTATCAAACAGATAAAATTTAACTTTAGGTGCGCAGGTTTGCCCATTGCTTAGCTACGTATACTGCATCTTAAATGGCTCAAGAGGATAAATATCAAGATATATACAAATAAAGCAGTACTGCAATAGTGTAGTGGGCAGAGAATTCACCTTAAGAGCAGTCATTCCCGATTTGAGTCTCACTCTAGTACATTCCATTTTCCATGTAAAATCACTTTATGAACAATATTTTTTGTTGCATAACCTACTAAATAACATATATTTGTAAACTGGAGTACTGCATTAAATGCAGATGTGAGGTGTCATTGTCATAATGTTGTAAAATCCACAGATAAACACAAGTGCCCCATACAGTATATGTACACATGAATCAGGGATACAAATCAAAGGTACAATGTGTAATGAATGATAAATCCATAGAGTGTCCAAATCCACCACCTTCCCAAAAACCATTTTACAATTTTGTCTAAATTAGTGTGGGGGTAAGCGGGAGTAAGCACTATTAAGCAGTAGTAAGTGGGAGTAAACATATTTAAGCAGTAGTAAGTGGGATTAAGCTCGTTTGTGCGGGGGTAAGCAATGCCCATACAGGTTAAGCAATATTGAAGCTAACTCTCTGTAAGCATATTTAACCAGAGGTTAGCATTGCTTACCTTTGCGCAAACCTGCATAAACCCACTTACAATTGCATAAAAGTGCCTTAATCACTCTGTATGCAACAGCCTCTGTTCTGGCCAGAAACAAAATAAACAGCCCTTGCAGGATTTGAACCCAGGACCCTACACATTATAGTCACAGTAGTTAATCACTAAGCCATCACAGCAGTACATACACTTGAGGTATCACCAAATAGCTCCTCACTATAGGAAAATCAAACTTAACATGTGAAAGAAATCTATATATAGTTTTATGTTGTATAACCTACTACATAACATAAATATGTGAACTGGAGTACTGCATTAAGTCCAGATGTGAGGTGTCATTGTAATAAAGTGTTGAAATCCCCTAATAAAAACAAGAACCCCATACAGTGTACGTACACATGAGTCATGGATACCAAACACATATATAACATGTAATGAATAATAAATCAATGCCAAAAAGCAAATAGTATGCAAATTAAAAATTAAGCAATGCTAAGCATTGCACAGCCCAGCTTACTAGGTGTAAGCAATGTGTAGACCAGCTAAATCAGTTTGCCCATTGGTATACCCCTTTAAGCAATGCCAGCTTTAGTTAAGCAGGTTTGCCCATAGCTTAGCATTTTCAAAACTGTCCAATCACGGCAAATTGTGGGAAATCAGCCCTATTTAAACCTAACAGGTGGGAATACATCTCATAACTGGTTGCAGCTTCTTCCTGTAGGCACTATGACTGGTATGGGAGAGAAAGTGCACTTTCAGGCACAGCGCTGAGGTGTCCAGGAGTCCAAAGTCATGACAGGACTCCTTGTTAAAGACTATAACTAGAAACTGCTGCAGGGCTAGTACCAGGGTTCCCAATATAAAGTGGAAGCCTGGGACCATCTCACCTGTGACCTCACCAGTGCTACTGGCACACCACAAACTGGTGAGTAGGTCAGGCATCACTATGCCGACCTGAAGCGGAGAAAGAGGGATCCCTTGGATCAGTGGATCCAAGAGGCTAGGAGTACGGGGGATGTCCCAGTTGCGTGTATGTATCAGCCTACTACCTGTTTAATAATTGCCAACTCATGTATATTATGGATAGGTATGGCTAAATATTCCTCTTATGTTTTTGACAGTGGCAGATGAGTGGGCTGCGAATGAGGAAGCCCAAAGCTGTAGATTGCAACAGTTGTGTTGCAAGGCAGGTTAGTAATACCCTTCATGTACTGTCATAAGAAGGAAATCTAAAAGTAGTAGTACGTTAATTGCCTGTATAAAACCTGCATTGTTTAAGGCATGTAGTGCATACTCCAGACAATATGGCAGAAAGAGTCTCATATAAGTTGTATGTAAATAAAAGGATAACAGTCTGACAATAAAGGTCTAACTGCTGGAATGCATGTGTTTACACTAGTATCATATGGTACTGTAGAGTTGCAATCTCTTAATAGTACTGTTGTAATAAGCACTGTTACCCACACTGTGCTACATAAATAAAATGTGTAGGAATGTCTGTATATGACTGTTGTAATCACAAGAGGTCATATTGTACAACTGAGAGAGACTTAGAAAACAGTGAAAAGGTAGACAACATAATCCAAGTAGCACACTCACCTGAGACGTGAACTGTTGTGTTTTTAGAACACACAGCCATGGTTTGAATCCTGGGAGTGGTAGTAAGCTGTATGCAGAAGCATACCCCACAACTATACAGATATGTCCAAAATGTTCAGTTACTTGGCCCATATTCACTGCCTGTCACCCTGTCCCCCTGGCAAATCAGTGGGATGATCCCAGACGTTTAGGCAGCAAATAATGAAATACAACTGATTGTCAGAGATCTATAAGAACAAACCTGTCAATCTAGCAACTCCCCAAAATGTTATGAGAGTAAAGCAAGTGTGTCTAATCTCCACCCCAATGTTGTGAAGCTGTGACCAGAGTATGTGCACTAACAGAGTTAGACATATGTGCATAATACTAATGTGGAATCTGGTAATATGCGTGGCAACATTCAGGTAGTGCTAACAAACATTGTCCCCACAGGTCTGTCAGATATGAAAACTGTGCCTAGAAATAAAAGATTGAAATTCTGGACTGGTACTGTTTACTCTGGTATTGTATGGCATTGTTAGTGTTGCAGATGCTCTGAATAATAAGGTATTACTCATCACTGTCACCCACACTGTGCTACCTAATAAAAATGTCTAGGAAATCCTGTATGAGTGTTGTCATTACAAGGTCAGATTGTAAAAGCATGGGAGACTTATAGACATAAATCAGAGAAGAGATACAGAGCAATATCTATATAGCACACTCAGCTGTGATGGACACTGTTTTATTTTTAGCAGACACAGCCATGGTTCAAATCCTGGGAGTGGTAGTAAGCTGTATGCAGAATCATAACCAACAAGTGTACAGAATTGCCCAGAATGTCCAGTTAATCAGCCCATATCTGCTGGCTGTTACCCTGTCCCCCTGTCACATCAGCATGCTAATCTCTGACATGCAGGCAGGACTTCATGTCATATAAATGACTGTCGGGCCTGTACATATTTGGAAACTGTCAAGGAAAACAAACATGTCATTGTACAACTCACCAAAGCTTTAAGTGGGCAATAGGAAAAATATGTCCCGGTTCACCTCCATGTGGTCAAGACATGCCCAGAGTGTGTTCAATAAGAGATGGACAGTTATGTGCATAACATCAGCATGGAATCTGGGAATATGTGTTGAAACAGTTAGGTAGTGTTAACAAACAATACCTCCACAGGTATACCAGATAAGAAGTGTATACTGCAGGTAAAACTCAGTTCATGTATATAGTTGTCTACATCCATACCACTGTCCAAACTATGGCCATAGGATAGTGTACTAATACCTGTAAGGTAAAGATCACAGCACTGACTAGGAAAGTAATGAGAACTACAGGAATATACTAGTTGTTAATTGACGCCTTTCTCTCCCCCCACCATATCTGCAACAATAAACTAAATACACAACTTAGTCGGTATGTGCTCCATTAAATCTAATGTTGGGACATATGTCTTATTGTTTGATAAATATTTAAATTTGTTTCTATGCATGTGCCATGTTGAAATACTCCCACATTGGTGGCATGCTGCCATCAATGTACCTGCATGCAGTTGTAATGGCCACTGTGGTTCCATATATGCAAATGTTCTGTTTGCTATGCAACTGTTCTATATCTGGTGTTTTGGGTTAATGGGAATATATATACATGCTGTTATACCTAATCCTGGAATGTGCTGACTATTACTAACCCACATATGTTGTAAAATTGAAACACCATAGCACGTTTGGGAAGGCCAGTCCCAGCGGACCCACCTGTCCCATCTCATCTGGCCATGGCTCAAGGCACCAGCACATCTGGGGCACACCCCGGGACCTCCTCGCCCGCTAGTCCTGCACCACCTTCGGGTGGAACCACCTCAAGGGGATGGGACTCGCCCCCCCCGGGAGCGGGCGTGGACAGTACACTGTCACCCAACACCAGGTCCGAAGCATGGTGTGTAGAAAGCACCACAGGGAGTTTGGAGATCTGCTACACCAGCTTGAGGGCCGAGTGTCACAACTAGAAGGTCGGTCTGGCCCCAAGCAC
Organism: Protopterus annectens; assembly: GCF_019279795.1. Classification (NCBI taxonomy): domain Eukaryota; kingdom Metazoa; phylum Chordata; order Ceratodontiformes; family Protopteridae; genus Protopterus; species Protopterus annectens. The sequence continues at coordinate 334,249,761 of NC_056734.1, forward strand.
AGCCACCTTCGGGGCCATAAAGATGCAGTGATGACTGCCCATGAGTGGGGACCTCAGTCCCACTATTTCCACTAGGGGGCTCATGGGCTTCTGATTTCCAAACACCCCTCTCCATTCAAGGTGTTTACCCCCGACATGTGTCATATACCACCACTGTATGCTGTCTTGTCTGTCTTGTCTGTTATTCTGCCCAACCTACCTCCCCAAATATACCTACTATCCCTCCCCAACATCCCACTCTCAGCTGACAAAAAAGGAACAATCTGTTTCCAAAAAAAAAATCTGACCCAATACATAGCTGTCCATTTCACACACATGTCCACTGGACACATGAAGTCTGGTCTAATTGGCTTCACAACATATTATTGTTGTCCTCAACCCTCTCTCGGGGTTATGAGTGTCCAAATTGACCTCCAAATCAGTGTATATGCACAGCTTTTGCTGTAGAAGAAATGGGCAGCTATGGACCTTCCCCACACCCGTCCTGCACATCCCTAGCTATTTTCCTTACTGTCTTTCCCTCTTTGTGCCCCTTTTTCACCACTTTCCTATCAACCCTTTTTCATTTATTTTAAAGATATTAGCATGGGGGTAAGCGAGAGTAAGCACTTTTAAATAGCAGTGAATGGGTTTAAGCTTGTTTGCATGGGGGTAAGCAATGCCTACACAGGTTAAGCAATTGAGAAGCTAAATCATTTTAAGAAACTGTAATCAGAAGTTAGCAATACTTACCTCTGTGTAAACCCACACAAACCTGCTTACAACTGCTTAAAAGTGCCTTAATTACTCTGTATCCAATGGCCCTTGTTTTGCCCTGCAACAAAATAAACAACCTCTGTAAGGCTTGAACCCAGGCCCCTACACACTACAACCCAAGTGATTTACAACTAAGCCATGTCACAAATAAATGATACATATGTTTTCACAAACATATCATCCAGCACAGTCATTCAACAGTACAAGAAATGTATTTATAGATGTTGATGTATGTGTATGTGAATATATATTTATATCTATATCTATATCTATCTATCTATCTATATATATATATATATATATATATATATATATATATAAAATTATATATATATAACTGTATATATGTATATATATATATATATATATATATATATATATATATATATATATATATGTCTAGGACTGTTGCACAAATGCACTTTTTACCGAATTGCAAATGGGCAAGCATGCTTACATGAAAATGCTTTTCACCGAAATAGCATTTTCACATAAGTATGCCTGTTGCGCCAGGCGTACTACAGTGCGGAAAAGGGAAAATTTCCTTTTCCTCACTGTAGTACGATCTTGGCGTGAGAATATTTAAGTAGGGGGGTGTGGGGGCGGAAACTCCCACATGGGTGGTGCAGGGGCTTGTCCTTCGCTTTTTTTTTTTAACACACTTCAGCGAAAGTGCACTTTTGGTGAAAGCGCTTTTGTTAAAGTATGTTCAGTCATAGTGGATTTGGACTGTTGAACTTTCATTCAACAGTCCTAGATCCATATATATATATATATATATATATATTTATATAGATATATATATATATATATATATATATATATATAGATATATATGTCTACATATATATTATATACATATATATATATATATATATATATATATATATATATATATAATATTTATATATATATATATATATATATATATATATATATATATATATATATATATATATATATATATATATATATATATATATATATATATATATATTTATGTATAAGAGAACATAACAAATACATATATGACAAAAGGCACCATTAATTGGGGTGAAGAAGCCCAAGCTAAATATATCTTTTAAGTATTGATATTGGCCCCTCCCACACAGCGAAACAGATCTGCCCTGCAATACAGTACCACCTGTGGCAAGTCCCATACCCAGTACCCGACACAACATGGGCACAAGACATTAACAGTAATCCATCCCACCTATATGATGTCAGGATGGTATTAATAACATTTCATGCAGTACAGTCTGGCTACCATAGAGAATGTACAATATAAAGCTACCATAGGGAATGTACAATGTGGAAGCAATAAACATTCCAAAGATACATATACACACACATACACACACACACACACACACACACACACACACACACACACACACACACACACACATATATATCCAGATACATTTCATATATATATATATATATATATATATATATATATATATATATATTTATATACATTATATATATATATATATATATATATGTAACTATACATACACACACACAGATATGTATAGGAATATACATATTTAGAGGGTGCACACCATACTGCACAGCCAGTATTCTTACAGTTGCCACCTTATGAAATGGACAGTGTATGAGCCACCCATACAAAAGACAATTGTTGCCTGAAACATATAACCACAGAGAAGTCAAAGGATATGACATCACACACAGGTTTGCATACATAAACATTTTATTTTTGTACTATTACAGTTGTATATGTCATGTCATATAGCTGTTTAGACTTTGAAATACATACAAACAGATTAATGCAACTCTCAATCAGATCATTTAATACAGTAATCCGAAAGCATAAAATATGTTGCTGTCTAGGCCAAGGCTTTCAAGTAGTACAACAGTAAAGACAGACTGGGCCACAGGATAACAATCAATCAACTGTAAGCAATGTAGATGTATAGTCCAGCAGCCTCTAACTACACTCTGTACTCAGTCACTAGGGGAAAAGACTTAAGTTGACACAATGGGATGCATCTGCTACATAACAATGCATAACTGAAAAAAATCACAATCACAATGACAAACAGGACTGTCTGTATGGCAGTAAACAGTAGGCCAGCAATGTACCCAAGGTGAAATATATGTTAATGTACACCATATACCTTAAGGCAGCTTACTACTGATATCACTCACATGTTGTAACAGCCTAGGTTATTTATGGTGCATACCCCCCACCCATAGATTGACTTACAGGGGCATATAACACTGTTACATACACTGACCTCTGGACTGCAGAAGGGCACACATATTTTGTGCAGCTGAAGCCCACATATATATGGACCCTACCCCACAATATGTGTGGGGGCTACAACAACACTTGAATGATGGCAGGAATGGCAGCATTACATAATGACAGGCCACTACATAACAACCCCTTACTGCATGTCATATGGACAAAGCCTGGTATCTAGGAGGGGGACAGAGGCCAGAACACAGGTCCATATGTGAAATAGTGTTGTCATACACTAAGTAAGTTGCTGGTGTTACAGGATAGTCTGCAACATACCCTTAGTCAGGAATATGAAGTCAGAAACACAAACCTATGTAACCATGTACTGATAGCACTCAAGACACACACTGCCAGTGATATATCTGACACAAGACTTGTGTGGTGGACAGACAAAACATAACAGCCGCACCTCTGGCCATCATGTGGATAGGCCCACAGCTGAGAGCTATGCAGACAGACAGCATTCCATGTTAAACTAGTATGTACACACAAACCATGTAACACTGGTGCTATACAATGCATATAACAACACTACTCACACTCTGTCTGCAGTTCTGAAACCTTATACAAGTATGTAGCTGGCCTGAGACTACAAGTCCTCTTGTAAGAGGTATTGTTACCTGCTGTCTGTAACACTGCTGCCCACACACAGGAAGGATATCCACCATACAGGAAAGGTAAAGGGATCATGCCCACATAATATAGGGATTTGCAGTAGTGGGTTGCCATGACAGTGGTAATTGGAAGTACTACACAGCATGGTGCATGCAGATAGCAAGTAGAGGACACTGATTGGTGCAGATGCCGTCAGCCGATCATGTGCATCACCTACAAAATGAGAGAACAAGATAGAGATAGAGAGAGACAGAGATAGAGAGAGATAGAGAGAGAGAGAATGGAAGAAAGCTAAAGGCAAAGCAAAAGGCAAAAAAAAAAAAAAGGAAAAAAAAAAAAAAAAAAAAAAAAAAAAAAACAACGAGCAACCTATCCAGAACAGACATCATTCCCACAGCAGGTATGTGAAGTATATATGCATGTAATTAACTGTAGTACTTGGTCCATAATAATGGAATAGATGATGTCGAATGATTTAGATATACCATCAGGTGTTGTTGTAATGATATCCAGCTGAACAACTGCTACGGACAATAGTGTCTGTCTCTGTGGGCAGTGGGCCATAACTGTCAACTGTGCAGAGCAGCACTGACTGACAAGATGTAAGCCATCATAGTGTGTGTTGTGTAATGGAAAAAAATGTATATTACTGTAGCCAATAGCTAGTGGTGGAAGTAATGCTATTATGATGGACATGTGGGTTCCAGAGCCCAACACATGCAGGACACTCAAGATGTAATGTAGCATGCTGAAATGCCATAGGTGTGTAATAGGCTTACCTGCAATATGTCTCTATATATACCTCCCTAATGATGGGTTGTATCCACATGTGGCACCTTTCTGTGTTGTAGCAAGGCAGAACAGTGCAGCTGTGCAGGAAGTAGAGTTTAGAGAGTACGGACCTGATGTCTGAATGTACCCTATATATATATATATATATATATATATATATATATATATATATATATATATATATATATATATATATATATATATATATATATATACAGCAGTAAGTGCGTGCAACACAGACAGTTATGTCATGTGTGAACCCCTTGTTAGGACCACATTGCCCTTGTCTATGAAGGTGGGATTGGGAATTTGGAGAAGGATAGCAGGTATATTTGTGGAGGTGGGTTGGGTTGGTAGATAGAGAAGGCATGCTACAGGGGCGGTGTATATGACACATGTGGTGGGTAAACACCCTGGATGGTGAGTGTCATCTGTGATGTGGAAGCCCCATGATCCCCCATATGGAAACAATGTGAACAAGGCCATCACCTATTGTAAGTCACACCATCAGCTTCACAGCCCTGAAGGTGCCTGGGCTGGAGGCAGAGCAGGAGGAGCATGTGGACCCTGTGAGTTGGTACTGAGGCCCTCAAGATGCTGTAGGACATCCCCCAAGTCCCTGTGGAGCTCCCTATGCACCAGATCCTGGACCTGACCTCAGGTGAAAGGATCATGTCTGTGTGTGCCCCTTGGTGGGGACAACATCCCCTGAGGTGGTTCCACTTAAAGTTAGTGCAGGACCAGTAGATGAGGAGGCCCCAGGATGGGTCCCACATGTGATGTGGCTTGGTAACATGGCCAGATGAGGTGGGATAGGTGGTTCTGCTGGCAACTGTTCCCTAAACTTGCTATTATGCCACTGTTATAGAACATATGTGGGTAGTAATAGTCCACATATTCCCGGATCATGTCCAACAGTATGCATAGATATCCCCAATAACATATAACAACAGATGTGCAGCAATCACATAGCAAACAGGCCACATTCATATATGGAACCATAGTGGCCCTGACAATGGCATGCAGGTAAAATAGTCTGTAACAGGCCAGCAATTATAGGGTCCACACAGGGAACATGGCTACAAACCAAATACTATGCACGTGGGGGATGCAAGGCCCAACCAAACTATGAAGAAACAAAGATGGCCAGCAAGGTTAACAGTCGAATATGCAGCTCAAGACCAGATAGTGAATAATCAGACTTTTATTGTAAATAAAAAACAGACCAGTTTCGGCAAATTAATGCCTTCTTCAGTGTTGAACAAACAATCAAAATTGACACAATAGAAAATGCTAATTTATACAGAGTATTGGCCAATAGGCACATGAATGTGCTGTTGGACCTCATGAATAATACGTGATGTATTATGTATTAGCAAACAATATACCTGGGACCATGGCTAAAATGTGTGTTATACCCAAGACCAATAGTTCCAAAAACATCACAAAAGACAAAACCATAATAGACTATGGAACCATAAAGGCTATAATTATACATAATGAAATATGTACCTCCATAGTCATAATTATGTTAGATATATGTGGAATAATAGAAAAGAACCTATAAAGGGCCCATTTCAAAACCAGACATAATAAATAATTCTGGCTATATATATATATATATATATATATATATATATATATATATATATATATATATATATATATATATATATATATATATATATATATATATATATATATATATATATATATATATATGTAAAAATATGTATATATAAAAGATGAAATTAAATTATACCTGATATAGTAGGTAAATAAAATGGAATTCAGTACATCCTTCTGCATTGGCTAAATGTTAAAGATGATCATTGGGACCAGATGGAAAAATTACGCCCAAAGTAATTATCCAGTACTTTTCTTTGTGGTTGATGATACCATACAAAAATGAAATTAAATAATTCAGAAAATATTATACCTGATATAGTTGTTAAATAAGTTGGAAGTCAATACATCCTTTTCCATTATCTGAATGTTAGAGATGATCATTGAGACCAGGTGGAAAAAGTGCACCCAAAGTGATTATCCAGTACTTTTCTTTGTGATTGAGGATACCATGCCACCCTGGTGGGTTTGCGATCACCCACTATACGGTCAATAATCATAAACATGAACTGTGCTTGTAGATGTTTTAATACATGTCGATATAAGGCATTAGTCTCCCTTTTGTTTTTAATGTCACATGTTCATTTATTCGTGAACCTGAGTGGCCTGGAAGTCTGTCCCACAAAATGCCCCACAGTGACATGATGCCAGGTAAACAACCCAATCACTGCTACAGTTTCCAAAGATTTTGCAGTCAAAGACCTTACTAGTGTTGCGACTCGAAAAGTTCTGACACTTGGTGATCTGTTTGCAAGACCCACAGTGGCCACATGGGTGGCCACATGGGTGTGTACCCAATAATTCATGTCCCATTATTGTGAGTTGTTTATGAATTGCTCCACCACTACCAATATGTTTATAATGAGAGAGATGGGACCCCAATGTTTTGCCTTTTCTGTATGAAAATTGACATTCCTCACCCATAAAAGATCTGAGTTGTTCATTGGCTAGTAGTATATTCCAATGTCTATTGATGATGTCCCTAATTACGTAATAGTTCCTACCATATGTGGTGATGAATCTGATGGTAGTTGATCTGGAATCACCAGAAGGGATCTTATAGTCTAGCAGTCTGTTCCTTTTCATCTGAGAGGATCGTGTCCATGCAGTATTAATATCTGAAAAATTATATCCCCTGCTGGCAAATCTGCGACATAAGTCATACCATCAGAAACATCCTGGTTTCACAATTTATGCGCATGAAACGCCTTAGCTCCACCCAATCAGATTATGACATTGCTAGACATTGGAATATACTACTAGCCAATGAACAACTCAGATCTTTTCTGGGTGAGGAATGTCAATTTTCATACAGAAAAGGCAAAACATTGGGGTCCCATCTCTCTCATTATAAACATATTGGTAGTAGTGGAGCAATTCATAAACAACTCACAACAATGGGACATGAATTATTGGGTACACACCCATGTGGCCACTGTGGGTCTTGCAAACAGATCACCAAGTATCAGAACTTTTCGAGTTGCAACACTAGTACGGTCTTTGACTGCAAAATCTTTGGAAACTGTAGCAGTGATTGGGTTGTTTACCTGGCATCATGTCACTGTGGGGCATTTTATGTGGGACAGACTTCCAGGCCACTCAGGTCACAAATAAATGAACATCGAAGTGACATTAAAAACAAAAGGGAGACTAATGCCTTATATCGACATGTATTAAAACATCTACAAGCACAGTTCATGTTTATGATTATTGACTGTATAGTGGGTGATCGTAGCAACCCATAGGGGTGGCATGGTATCCTCAATCACAAAGAAAAGTACTGGATAATCACTTTGGGTGCACTTTTTCCACCTGGTCTCAATGATCATCTCTAACATTCAGATAATGGAAAAGGATGTATTGACTTCCAACTTATTTAACAACTATATCAGGTATAATATTTTCTGAATTATTTAATTTCATTTTTTGTATGATATCATCAACCACAAAGAAAAGTACTGGATAATTACTTTGGGCGTAATTTCTCCATCTGGTCCCAATGATCATCTTTAACATTTAGCCAATGCAGAAGGATGTACTGAATTCCATTTTATTTACCTACTATATCAGGTATAATTTAATTTCATCTTTTATATATACATATTTATATATATATATATATATATATATATATATTATAAGGAGTAGCCAGAAATATTTATTATGTCTGGTTTTGAAATGGGCCCCTTATAGGTTCTTTTCTATTATTCCACATATATCTAACATAATTATGACTATGGAGGTACATATTTCATTATGTATAATTATAGCCTTTATGGTTCCATAGTCTATTATGGTTTTGTCTTTTGTGATGATTTTGGAACTATTGGTCTTGGGGATAACACACATTTTAGCCATGGTCCCAGGTATATTGTTTGCCAGTACATAATATATCATGTATTATTCATGAGGTCTAACAGCACATTCATGTGCCTATTGGCCAATACTCTGTATAAATTAGCATTTTCTATTGTGTCAATTTTGATTGTTTGTTCAACACTGAAGAAGGCATTAATTTGCCGAAACCGGTCTGTTTTTTATTTACAATAAAAGTCTGATTATTCACTATCTGGTCTTGAGCTACATATTTGACTGTTAACCTTGCTGGCCATCTTTGTTTCTTCATAACATAGCACAAAGTGTGGTACAACAGGATATATGTCCCAATGATAGGTATGCTGTAGCCATACCTACTGAGTTGTGTGATCAGATAGTTGTCACATATATGGGGGAGGGGGCAGAAATGCGTATTAAGAACTATAGTAACCTTGCTGTATGAGTTGCTCAGACCTGTTTCCATCTTTATGTCTTTCAGACAAGATGTTGCATGGCAGACTCCGTCTCTTCAGCGAATGAAAATGAGGTCATCATCACACACCTGGTACAGCACTACCAGGTGTTATTTGGCAGAACAGCCCATAAGCAGCAAGAACAGACCGCCCTGTGGAACGATCTTGTCCACAGGGTCAATGATGTTGGCCTGCATAACTGCAGTTATGAGCAGGTCCAGCATCATTGCAGTGACCTACTTCACAATGCCCATCGACGTGCTGCTGCAGTCCGGGGATCACCCCGCAACAGGGGGTGATCATGCCATCCATCCCCGACACATTTTTAGGAGCTCCTTGCCAGCCTCGTGGCACCTGCCCACCTGCACACACATCAACTGGCAGAGAATATAGTGGAGGTGGGTGCTACCCCCACACTGGCAGAGGAACATGCAGGTAAGGCCACAGGGCACATTATTAGACCACTGTTGCGTATCCATCCACATCTTACAGGTAAATCATGCATATGTGAGATGACATATATATATATATATATATATATATATATATATATATATATATATATATATATATATTTATAGTCTGTTGCTGCATAGTAGTAATAAACAGATGTGCATAAGCTGTAGTATTGTGGACTTGTACTGTTGATGTATTGTAATGCTGCACCCACCCTGTACCAATGCCACAGCTGTGGCTACTGACATCACATCTCTCACACACTTATGTAGGTCCCTCTGGTATACTTCTAAGGCAGCAGACTATAGCTGGTGAGTATGTTTTCTGTTCAGGCTTGCTAATACACCAATCATGTTATGGGTATAGTATATTCCATGCACACATTTAACACACCTACCCATGATGCATGCAGTACATGTTCATGTATTGTTGTTGTTAACTGCACTGCATCAAAGTGGTAACCGTGATGGTGTATCTCAAGGGTATGTCAGACTCCTGCAATATAAATAAGATCCTGTCATTGCAAAATGTGTCCACAGAGATGAACATAATGGTGGGACAAATGGCCTACAGTAGGAACATGTGTGAAACATCACCCTTATGCAGTGCTACAACAGTGTATTTACCAGTATTGCAATGGCAACTGTTACAGATCTACACTACAGCATATCTTAATACTGTGGTCCACAATCCTTAAAACCTGCAATGTGGTTCCAACATGAGCAATGAGTGTGTAATATGGAATCATAGGTTAGGGCAGCAAATATGGGGAATGCATACCTTCACAAACACTGGAAGGATATGTGTGCACACACTCCAGATAAAATATACTGGAAGCAGCTGTTGAGGTACTGACTGCATGCATTTGTCATGGAAATGCATCTTCCAGCAAGTACACGTCACCAGTGTCACACCAAGTATTGGTCTGCTGTCCAAGACGTTTGGCCATCAAATGTGCACACTTACCTGCAATAGAGGCAGCTATGGCTTGCACACATCTTACATGACATGATGTGGGCCCCATACCTAACAGGTAGCACCCATGATCTGGACATGTAGCCATACCTAACCATTGCATATATCATGGCAAACAGTGCAGTCATTTATGTGGCAAGGATGTATGGGACAGGACTGATGTAGGAAATAAAAAGATGGCTTTCCAAGACAGATGATGTCACATGTAGCAAACTGGTCATGGGGGCTGTCTAGTAACATGCCACAACACTGAGGGGGTTGCAGGAATGTCTAGCAAGTACTGGCTATGCAGTACCCATGTCAGCAAGTGCAAGGACTCTGCAAACATGTGGCCTATGGGTTAGGGTAATCATATGTTACAATTGTACCACAGAAAACATCAGCCAGGCCTCTCTACAGGTAGTGTATGCATAACAGAAGAGGTCCTAAAACATCATGCATTGCAATGTGTACTGGTGTACCATGACCATGTTGGAAACCTACAGACAGTATCATGTAAGATGCATGTGCTGCACAACCAATGCCTCACCCCACCTCAGGCCCACCATCCCCATCTGTACCGTGCCAATGTACACCTGTATGTTTGTCATTCATTAGCTGGGACTAGGCTGTTACACGTGGTGTTCAGTGTTTGGGACACTGCAAACTGACACACATGTGTAGGCCATAGTTGTCAAGCATCTGCAAAAAGGCTGAAGGTGGGGAGGGGGTGTCATCATGACGTACCAGTGCACTGCAGCAGGGATCTAAATGATGCTATGAATGGCTGTATCTGCACACAATCAGGGTCAGGAACTGTGGCAGACATAACCCTGACTCCATAGCAATAGTAATGGCAGTGTGTGAACTCCAAGGGATGTGCACATGAGTTGACCTTGCAATCATGCAGAGTTGTGGGACATGTGTAGGGCAGACTGACCATATACTGGCATATGCAGATGGCCCATGCTAGTATATGCCTGTCAGAAATAGTGACTGCTGCAGTACACATAACAGTAGTTGCAACAAACCATCATGATAAGGGCATGCACACATATGCACCCATGAAGTTTATGCATCTCTGTCAGCATCAGCACAACTAACGCATTTGTTTGACACTGCATTTTATTGAACAGGACATATGCCACATATCAGGCTCATGTAATGTTAACATATTCAGTAATGTGGTCCCATAGCATATCAAGGAAGAGGGCGTCATATCAATAAGGGTGTGTACACTCCCCATAGCCGTGGTAAGGTTTTATGGTTGTCAATGTAATAGTATCGTATTGGTCATACATGCACCACTGATGATGACATCTGTAAATCAGACATCAGCCATTCACATCTATCCACATATCATCCCAGGTATGTGTCAGACAAACAAATAGGGCTGTGAGCATTAGAGCATACATAATTTATACAGTAATATACATTCAGCAATGGTGTGTACACCTGTGAGGTATGATGCACAGTGCATGACAGGGTGCAGAACAGGTGCACAGCAATACTGTGTACATAGGTGAAGTGTTTTCCAGGGGAAGGGGCATCACTTACTAACACAGCCAATGTATCACACACATGTATACTGTTGCTAGCATGGATTGGCTATAGCTGCACTGCATGCTGTTGAGTACCATATGTTATTCATGTTGAAAGATGGGTAATGGGAGGTCTGTGTGTACTGTCTTTGTACAATCTCACCTGCAGGTGTGTGTGTGTGTGGGGGGGGGGGGTTGGGGGGTTTATTTTTTTCTGTAAGTGCAATCTGGTGGAGTGGAGGGTGGTTAATGCATGTAGGATGTGTGTGTGTGTGGTTTTGTGTGTGTGTGTGTGTGTGTGTGTGTGTGTGTGTGTGTGTGTGTGTGTGTGTGTGTGTGTGTGTGTGTGTGTGGTATATGTGTATGTATGTGTGTGTGTGTATATGTGTGTACTGCTAAGCAATGCCATACAGGTCTTAAAGTGTGATTCTTGTTTTCCCCTCACAGGTGACGAGGTGGGTCAGGGTCCCTCCTGCATGCAATCTGGTGTTGGTGTCCATACAGACACTAAAAATGATGATAGGTATGTTGAGGCACAGGCAGGGTTGTCAGTGGTCAAAACTACACCATCATTTGCCATCCCCCTGTTATTTACCTCATCCCCGCACATAGTCACAGTGCCTATAGAGATCCCATCACCAGTGGCCATAGCAGAGGGACAGTTGTCGGTTGGTGGCAGTACACAGGACAGTGTGGTATCTATGGCTGCTGTGTCTGGACACAGCAGGCATAGCTGGATGTCCGGCAGGGTACCACATAGGCAGATGAACTGGAGTGCTGACGGGTGGGCCGCTGGTCATCATGCCCCTGGCAGAAGTGCCACATCTGGTACAACCAGATGCATGTTTCAGACTGTCATGGAGGCTCAGGCATATGGAACTGTACATCAGACAGGGTCTGAGGCTGCAGAGGGCTGCTTTTTCATCTGTAAATGACAACATCCATAATCTTGCAGGTGCCCTAAATGATTATATAGAGGTCATGGATAGACAATTGGGTGAGATGGTGGGCCTCATCAACCATGATTGTCCATGCTAGAGCAGGTGGTGGGATTGGGGCGATGGCAGGATGGACGTAGGCCAGCAACACCAACATCTGACGGTCAATGTGGATGTGCCAGGACACCAAGCCGCTCCCAGTACCAGCCCCAGCACTGCAGGGGGTGCTCTCCAGACCACACCATAGCAGGCCATGTGAGTGTGGCTCTGGCCAGTCACAGGAGGGACCTGGTTCCAGTGGACATACGTCATCATCAGGGGAGAGTAGCATATCGAGGCCTGTACCTGGACATGCCCGTGGAAACACTGGCAGGCACAGTCCGCATGTCATTGGCCGGAGGCAGTGAACTGCATACCCTGCCAGGTATGGTCTGCAGCTGTCCAAGAAACACCTGCATAGGGCAGCCACATAGCAGAATTGCGTGTATGCATACCCATACACTATACAAACACACCTAGGGCAACCCCATACCTAAACACACCACATCACCATGCCCATATGAGTAACTTACACCCCTCACTCACACACATGGTGACAAACCTATGGCCCACTCTAGGTTTCTGGCAAACCAACACACCCTGTGCATATGATGATAACTGTGCCACATCCCTGTCATCCATAACATTGATGCAGGGACAGGCTAATATGGCTATTATGCACATGGTGACTGTACTACAGAGTACCAGTGTACTGCTGTGTAACATGTTGTCAGCAGTAATGTTTAATGCTTACATGAAAGGTAGTGTAGCTACCCAGCCATGATGCATTATAGCTGTTAGTAACACTGAGTGATTGCGGTCTCCTTAATGTTATCCATTTGTGTTGTAGGTCTACATGTCTCAGCAGGAGGATGGTCTGCTGTCATATCTCACAAGGGGTATGGCACTGTGGTGACACCATGACTGTGCCATATCCTGGGTACAGTTGAACACATGTCACAGGTCTGTATAACAGTTACTGCCTGTGCCACATGGAGAGATGACCCCCTGGGACATGTATATTCAGCAACCTGAAGTAGATCCTTCCACATACATGCACACTCTTACATGGCAACACTGGGATGTGTGTGGCTTTAATTGCACACACCACACAGTGTTTAGGTTGAGGTGTGTTCCAGGTTACATGCTACATGCAGAACATCCCCAGGCATGTACAGTATGGTAATAGGGGATGTAATGGTTGTATATGGACAATACATATTGTGACATACCATCATATACACATTAACAAACACATATGTGGCAGACACACATCCGTGAGACCTGGGCCTATTGGTGCTAACTAACGTGTCAATGTGTCCAATGGGTTACAGGTAGGCTGCACACAGCACATGCATAACTGGGCTGGAAAGTGTTATCAGCTACCTGTATGGTTGATGGTGACAGTGGTACGTGGGACATGTACCGAGGGTACCATGGTGTAATGACTATATACCCAGCACCCACACCACACTGTGGATATTATATGCACTGGAACCCATGATGACACTCTGACATACCCACCATCACACATTGACCAGGACTGCAATACAATCCTTTGTCCATCCCCAGAGTGGTACTACAGGGATATGCATCTAATACACATGCCACAGGCATAGTAGGGTGACACATTGTCATGCCTTTACTATGGGCAGCAACATCACTATCAATAATACTGTCTGGGAATGCGTATTGTAATAAGAGTATGTTGCCTTGGAATGCTCTACCCTACATATATACACACATGCACACATGCACACACTTGCCAGAATTCAGTGGGTGTCCCATGCCTATCAACCCATTGTACAACAGTGTTGTGCTGGTACTGCAAGGCTCAGGTAGCCTCTAGGGAGAGGAGCGTAACAAAGTACATGTAATGTCCAGTACAGCAGCAGCCGCATCTAACCATGGCAATCAGTGTTGCTGTGGGTGTGAAGGGCCTCAGGGTATTCCCAACTACAGGTGTGCTAACACACAGACACTGATATCCTCAGTAATGCACACATATACATTTGTCAGTACTGAGGTGCATCGCTGCAGGTGGTCATAGATACCTGACTATTGTCCATGGAGTGATGGGAAGGGTAGAGGATGTGTGTACAGTGGTATCATGCCATCTGCCATGAGCCGGCAGGCAATCTATCTACAGACACCACTGTGGTGAACCTCAGGGTAAGAGTGACATGTATCAGACAATCCTCTGGGTACCTCATGCAAATGGCCGGTGAGGTGCTCCAGTTGACAAGTACGCAACATGTATTACAAAACATGGCTAGCAGCTGTGTTGGAGAACTGCACCCAAGCATGTTCTGTTGACTGTGGTAGTGTAGTGGAGTTACCTGTGGCATGTGGTGCATACAGGGTGTTGTGTTCTATCTGTGCCAGTTATAACACAGCTGGGCAGACATGTCAGTGTCAGTGAAGCATAGGTTGCCTGTATGTATCCAAGCTGGATACCTAACATCTGCACATCTGTACAGGGACTGACAGAAATCAACTTGCCAACTAGCTGTGCAGTAGGAAGAATGTGTTGACAGATAGACATCTGACACCAATAGGTATGCCATTACTACATGTTGGCAACCCTCACTGACATGTGCTATACAGACAGTAGTCTACAGTTTATTTCCACATGTCAGATCATTATCCAGTAGGAAATATATAATGTGACACAGGTCACACACCAAGAACATGACTCTTGCTTGGGAAAGCACTGTCAACAATAGCAACATCATGATACACTACACACCAGTATGACTGCACATAACCTGGGATATTACAGATGTCATTACCATGCTATGTTATCAGACTGAGATGTGAGCAGAGGTTACCAGGGTTGAGCCATGCTTAGCAGGTGTCAGCATTGCTGCAATATAACAGCTAAGCAGATTTGCACACTGGTAAGCGAAGCCTACACGGTGTAAGCACCCATACATTTAACCATAGCTTAGCACTGCTTAGCTTCACACAAACCTGTGCAAATGTGCCTAAAGCTGCTCAAAACTGCCTTAACCATTCTGTATCCAACAGCCCTTGTTCTGCCCAGCAACAAAATAAACAGCCCTTGCAGGTCTTGAACCCAGGACCCTGTACACTATAGTCACAACAGTTAATCACTAGGCCATGACAGTTGTGAAAACAGTAGTTGTTTTTCCAATACATCTGTCAGTATACATATTGAATAGTATTGAACAATTGCTGTGGCTTCTACAATTGTTTAATACATGTTAGTGATATTACTGTTGCATCACATATGTTGTTATATCTAAATATATACATATCAGATACATACGGTGTGATACATCTGGGAAGGTATACAGTAATGTTTACACATGACAAGGATATGGATATATGCATATACATATGTAGATATATGTCTACATGTACATACACATATATATTCATGTGTATGTATTTATACGCATCTGTATAGTGCATAATATATATGGCCATGTATAGATCTCTCTGTATACATCTATATATATATATATATATATATATATATATATATATATATATATATATATATATATATATATATATATATATATATATATATATATCTATATATATATATATATACATATATATAGATATGTATGTGTGTGTGTGTATGTACATCATATATGTACAAATATATCTATTTATGTCGATATATATGTAGATATCTATAAATATTTGTGCATACATATCTATATATCTGCATATGTGTAGACATATATAAATGTGTATATGTACTGTGAGGGGGTTGTGAGTTGACATAGTGGTTAAGGTGTTTACCACAAAAACTCAAGGTACAATGTTTGATTCTTGGGAAGCATGCCTAGGCTAAAAAGGCACCCTGGGGTTGTTAGCCTAGTAATCACTGTAATATATTCTCTTTAAGGGGGGAGGTTGGCATAATGGTTAAAGTGTTCATCTTAAAAACACAAGGTGCAAGGTTTGATTCTCACTTTGGGTAATTGGCTAGGCTTAAAATGGCACACAGGGGCAGTTAGCCTAGTACTAAACTATGAACTCAATATATATATATATATATATATATATATATATATATATATATATATGTATATATATGTGTGTGTGTGTATATCTATATATATATATATATATATATATGTATATATATATATATATATATATATATATATGTATGTAGATATATATATATATATATATATATATATATGTATGTAGATATCTATATATATATATATATATATATATATATATGTTTACCATATGTCCAGAACATGGAGTGGAGTCCTACCTCAGCACCAGTAGTCTCAACCTCTTAGTGCAAGGGGATCTCATGTATGTATTGCAGGTATATATGTAGACTGTTGCTACTGTAACAGGGGTTGTCTTAACAGACATGTGTGTGGGAGGTCACATCTTCTATTGACATGTACACCATCGATTACTGACAGACATCCTAAGGACATAATAGTACAGTACCACTGATAGCACAGCAATGATCCTGTGGACTACAGCAGAGATATGACCAATATATGTGGACAGTCTGGCAATCTCTGATCAGTCCAGAGGTATACACAGATCCCCCTAGTGCGAGACAAGTGGACCGACCTTGACAATGTGGATGTTAACAGCCATGTACATGGGTATATCATGTAAATACTGGACTACGTATGCCCACACAGTTTATGCATTCACACACTCCTGTCTGTCCTGACACATGTTAACTGGTGGTGTAGAGGTCACATGGCTACATAATACCCAATAGTTAGGGACATACATCTGTACAGCTTCCCACTGCTTTGTCAGAAATACACAACAGTTTTGGTGGCCCGGCAGCAGTACTTCTTGCAAATATCTGAACATAACATCACACTGGATAATTACACTAAGCTGCTAGGCATGTAGCAAAGCAGTGTGCAAACTACTGGCAGACTGCCACAGCACTGGCCTGCATTTCGTATGGGGTAATACACATGTACCTGCAAATATAGCAGGCTCTACAGGCATGTTGCAGCACAGAGTAAAAGACACCTGTATGAAAGTGCATACCCACAACCAATGTGAACACAGCCACAGCCACATATGGTGTGCAAGCTTAATATTACACTATATGGACTGTCTGATCAACACCATCATCATATGTGGCACTCACACACTAACCCTACATATACTGGGTCACGACACAGTGTGGTCCAATGCCTGCTTGTGGTATGGGACACGTGTTTTTTGGCCCTACAGACATGTGAGCCGATAGGGTACCATACACTGGAGCAGCATGTAACATCAACTAGAACAGGACCAGGAACAATGACATCTACCACAGTCTGTACACAGGCCAAGGTACGTATTCACAACACACATACTGTCGACAATCACTATAAGTACACAGACCCCACAACTGTACACACAACCACAGAATGCCCTGGTTATGTCCTCAGAAATAACCACTATTATACATAACATATCTAGCAGTCTGTTATCCGACTGGCTTGTTATCGGGTATGATGTCAATAAATAATGGTGTACGGAACATATGCACCTCTTACTGCATGACGTTTGTACAAAGGTTAACAAGACTTGTGGCTGGATCCACAAACACTGGGCCAATATTGGCATGTTGCTGTGATACCCTCATACATTTACTGTTGTAACAGGGTTTGTTGTGACATATGTCCCATGATGGATATGAAGTCAGTAACTCGCGTGGCTGTCACCATGTACTGACTGCAATTCTCATAATATGCTTCTGCAGTTCTAAGATAGGTGATCTGTGAGTAATACAAGAAACATAAGACTCCAAACATTGGCCAGTCTGCAGATAACCCTACAGGTGGGAGTTTCCTCAAACAAATAACACTGTCATGACAGGTATTAAATCATGTAGACCAGCTATAGCCACACAAACACTGTTAAACCAAAATTACTCCAAATGTAGAAGAGCAACACTTACATTCTGTAGTCATGTCTGGAAATCCCCTTCCTGTTTGTTGGTCTGTCTCCACAGTGTATGTTGTTAGAGGTATATCCCACTACTATCTGTGATGCTGTTTGCCAAACACTGACATGAGGTCCTGCTCACAGTGAATGAAAAGGGCCAACACCCACATGATGTTCCTAGTTATTGGAGTGTGTTTCCATGCAATTGGCTATGGGAATGTTACCACAGCTGTTCCACATAAAATCAGCTAGTGGGGGACTGCAATTCATGCAGATGCCATCAGCTGATCTTGAGCACCACTTACAAAACACAAGCTGCTGCCTAAGCAAAGCAGGTGTACTTGTCCACATCCACCAGAGAGGGATTGAGAGAGACAGAGACAAAGTAAGACAGGGAGGGGGTGGGAGAGTAAAACCTAAGCGTGTTTGTGTCACACACTTACCAATACGGGGTTTCAACCCCCCTGCCTGACTATGTATTGCTATCACATGTTGATGTAGTTATTGCATGTGGCATAGAGCTTACATGTGAGGGAGCTGTTCAGATGTATATTCGATGGTGAGTGAAATCTGCAACAGTGATAAAAGAGGAATAAGTTAGGTGTAGTACATGTGCCTGTCCACATGAACAGGTGTTAATGTCGACACAGCCACACTCTCTCAGAGACTTACACACATTATCACAGTTGGCAGGGTCAGGATTAGACTCCTTAACTAGCTAGTTTGCCACAATACAGTAATACACAGGTACAACATGCACCACAGGGGTTATCAGGATAATATATAGGTAAAGGGAATGTCATGGTGTCTGACATCAGAAGGCATGCTTCAGTAGGCCAATGCGAGGTGTAGTGAGTGTGAATGATGTCCAAATCATTATACTCCACACACACACAGACACAGGTTTCCAGTAATGACATGCATGGGTGCATTGCTTCATGGGTATGTAGTGCTTGACTGTGCCAGAAGGCTGTACAAGGCAAGGTAAATGGTATTCCTTGGCATCAAGCCACATGAAAATTGTCTGCAGTGTCACTCAGAGGTTTAGTGTCTAGATTGGCCCACACAGGTGGGTATTGTATTCACCATCCAGTCATCTCCTATTGTGGGTGGCCAGTGCTGTGCAATGCTTGCCATGTATGTGTTCTATAGTCCATGACATGATCTGGGATGTGCACACGTCCCACAATCATGTTCTGTGACATGTGGAAGTGTACCTGGGGTGTCTGGGGCATGTTATGTCAACAGATTGCCATTCCTGGCCTCATGTGGTGAGAACTGGCAATGGACACCAGGTTGACCCTGCACCTATACTGACAGCATGATACAAGTATACCCTAGTGTCAGTGGCATCTGTCCATACAGGGCATGTGTATAAGGCATGGTATGTCCTTTGTGGGTTACATTTGCTGGCACTACAGTTGTTGCAGGCGTCCAGTGGGGAACATAGTGAAGGAGCACTGTATACAATTATGTGCCTATTGTAGGGATGGTTCAGGGTGCTTTGCCCTCTGTAGTCTGCTGAAATCACACCATGGTTACTATCTGTGGGCAATATGCAGGGAACTACCAACATAGTGGTTGTTGCCTAGACGAGTTTGTGTATGAGAATTGGGTTGAGAGTGTTCTCTGTGTAATACAAGGGTTGCCAAAATTGTTTACCAAGCCTTGATGTCACATGTAGGGGTATGGATTGTCAATCCCAGCCTCTCTGCTGTTTGACATCTGTTATCCTTGTAAGGTGGACATTGTGACATACAATATGTCCACCATATAAGAAATTTGCTTTGTTAAACCTGCTCCCCCATGAGTCCAGTTGTTACACACTCACAGGTACCTCCACACAGGAGATGAATGACAAACACAAACACACACACACACACACACACACACACACACACACACACACACACACACACACACACACACACACACACACACACACCAAGTCTCACAGTTTCCATGTCTGGGATTGAAACTCCTACCTAACTAATACATCCTACTACAGAATTATGCAGTTATAGCACACCATGAAGATCACTTGGCTACTTCTTCCCCAAAGTTGTATTTCAAAGTGAATGACATCAGCAGGCTTGCCAAAGAAGGGCAATGAAGGTTGTAGTGACAGTAAATGGCCTTAAAAGCATTGCTCCTACGTAAACACCCACACTTGCCATGTCTGGGATCAGAACTCCTAACTAGTATATCACACTATAGCATTATACAGTTATAGGATGCACCACGGAGATTACTGGGCTACTATTTCCTCAAAGGTGTATTTCAAAGTGAATGATATCAGCAATCTTGCCAAGGTTGGGCAATAGACAGTGTAGGCCATAGGTTCTTAGGGTGATATGTTGATACTAGGCTATTGGCCCTAGGGCCTATATTTGCCTAGATACGACAATTCCTTGGCTATGACTTCACACAATATTTACTTCCCTGCACCCCTGTCTAGCAGGGCAGCTGACATGATCCCCGGAGTAAATTTCCTACTTCCCATCCAATCATCCAGGTTCCTTTTAAAGAGGGCCAAAGAGGCACTCTGCTTGACATGTATGGGCAGTCCATTCCAGAGTCTGGGGAGCCTTTGGGTCAATAACGCATCCCTCCTGCATATATTATTTATTGTGATGACATGATTTTGATCCCTGGAGCATGTGGCTGTGAGGGTTTGGAATTCTCTTAGTGTAGCATATCCAATACCTGTGGGTTTGACATGACATGGTATGTTAAGTAGAGATTGCCTCTAAGAGCACAATAAGTGACAGAGTATAGCTGGATGAATTTCACATGGTCAGCATAGGGCATCTGGTTTAGGCCTGTGGAAATTTCATGAGGTATGTCTGTAGCCTCTCTACTTGTTGCAGATGTCTTGTGAGGTACATATGTAATGGGCCATTGTAGTCTGTACTGGGTCTACTGAGAGATGACTACAGTGGGACAATGGCCTCCTTTTCCTGGATGTAAAGCCCTTAGTGGGAGGTGTGCCACATAGGTGCATTTCCTGACTGTTCTGGCAATGTGGTTATCAAAGGTGAGACCACTGTCCACCTGTGTCCCTAAGTTTGTTATCACACTTTAGGTGTTTAGGGTACTGCCACCTATGTGGTACTTCACAAGTACATGTCCCTTCACAATGGGGATAACTATATATTTCTTGGCATTGACCTTGAGGCCATGGCTCAGGCACCAAACATGTCTTTCTGTAAGGCCCATCTGTAGAATATCCACATCATGTGAGGATTCAATATTGGCTCCCAGTGTGCAGTCATCTGCAACCTTTGTTTGCCAGTGTCTCTTACTGTCGGACTGAACTTCAGAGCAGTAGATGCTGAACAAGGGCTGTGCCAGTACTGAACTTTAAGGTACTCCAACTGTAATTTGTCCGGGGCTCGGTTGGTGTAGTCTACATTTACAGTGTAGGTTCTGTCAGTACAACAGTTGGCAGCCCATTGGGTGACATAGGGATTAATGGCCAGCTTGATACATTTATCTATGATTCCAGACTAGAGGATGGTGTCGAAGGGCTTGGTGAGGTACGGATAGGCTGTGTGAACAACCTTACCCTCATCCACAGCTCTGTAGACAGATTCACAGTTGTCATTCAAGTTAAGGTGACATGATTGGCCCTTCACAAACCCATCCTGGTTATGGTCCAGTGTTTACAGGTTGCCAATACCTTTGTTTTAATTTCCATGATAATACATCCCATTGCCTTCCAGATCAGGCACGTCATACTGCTGGGGCTATAGTTGCCAGGATCCAAGGTGGATCCCCCCTTGTGGACTGGGATAACTGTAGCTGTGTGCCACACAGTGGGCATGAAGCCTGAGGTGTGGCTATGATTAGACATGGCATGTAGGTGAGGTGCCAGTTCAGTATGTAACTCATGTAGTACACAGCCTGGGATGTTGACTGGTCCCATGGCTGTTGTTGTCATAGCTCTGTAGAGTGTGTGTTTTACCTATGTGGCCATTATTACCAGAATATGGCAATCTATCTGTGTTGTGATGGGACCTTTGTGGGTTGGGAGGGGGGTGCAGTTGGCATTGAATCTATCTACCAGGATATTGGCAATATCCCTGGGAGCAGTATATTTAATACCATCCTGTTGTAGCTCACAGCAGTTCTGAGCATTGCCATTTAGATTCCTCGCATAGCTATGGAATGGCTTGCAGTTGTCTTTGGCATCTTTGGCTATATTATGTTCATAACTAGCTTTGGTGGATGTTATGAGGGATCTCTTCCCCTTACTGTAGCTGGTAAGGGAGTATTTTGCATCCTGGAAATTCCCCCATTTCTGCAACAGTTTCCTTCTTTTGTTGTACAGTATATTTATGGCAGGGGGCCACCACATTGGCTTCCTTTTCTGGGTGGGGACCGTCTTGGTTCAATATTGGATGACACAATTCATGCACAAGTGGATGTGCTTCTACGGTGCCTTCATATATGATTCAGAAGTCATTCTTTCAGTTCCAATCTGCATGGGTGTCATGATGTTAGTCATGTCTGACATGTGTAGCATGATATTGGCTTTGGAGATGTATGTTACGAAGGCTACCTTACTGGGGTGTGAGGGGAGGGGTGTTGATGTTAAGGGTGATTAGCTCATGGGCAGACCAGACCACCGATGGGGTGCCCATAGGTGTGAAGCATTGACTTCTCATGCTGGAAATGACCATGTCTATGATATTTGAGCCCCTGATGGGACTATGGGTTATTTGATCCAGGGCATTGGAAATTATGACTTCCAAAAACTGTTGGGCACACGTGTTGGTACACAAGTAATTTTCCCAGTTAATGGCAGGGTAGTGTAAGTCACCCATTATTAGGGTGTTTACTTACATCATAATATTTCACAGTATGTTTCACAAGCTGTAGTGGATATCATGATGCATGGTGGGGGATCTGTAGCAAGCTATACAATTTGGAATGCAGTCTAACCTACTGTTAGTTGCACCAGGGATATTTCAGACACATTCTGTTGGGCAAGTAGCCTGGTGTTGTGAATATCCTTGATGAATATGGACACTACTCCACCTTTATTGTTTTGGTGGCCAACAGGTGTGGTGCGAGCTGTACCTGGTATTACAGGGGTCCTCTCTGGAGGCTTAGATCAGGTCTCTGTTACTGCACAGTTATCGATGTTCTCCATTTTTAGGTGTCCGTAGTTACTGTGAATGGCCAAAAAAGCATTGATCCCTACACACATACAGAGTTTCACAGTTTCCATGTCTGGGAATAGTACTCCTACCTAACTAGTATACCACACTACAGTATTATGCAGTTATAACCCTGCCACAGAGATTGGTGGGATACACTTTCCCCAAAGGTATATTTCAAAGTGAATGACATCAGCAGGCTTGTCAATGAAGGACAATGGAGGTCATAGTGACTATGAATGGCCTCAAAAGCATTGTTCCCTTCACAGACACGCACACATATCCACACTTACCATGTTGGGGAATAGAACTCCTTCCTAACTAGTTTATCACACAACAGCATTATGCAGTTAGAGGACATGCCATGGAGAATACTAGGCTCTTTCTTCCCCAAAGGTGTATTTCAAAGTGAATGACATCAGCAGGCTTGCCAAAATAAAGGCAATGGAGGTTGTAGTGACTGTGAATGGCCTCAAAAGCATTGCTCTCTACACAGACAAACAAATATCCACACTTGCCATGTCTGGGAATAGAACTTCTGTCTAACTAGCTTATCACACTACAGCATTACGCAGTTATAAGACGTGCCACAGAGATTACGGAGCTACTACTTCCCCAAATGTGTATTTTGAAGTGAATGACATCAGTAGGCTTGCCAAAGAAAGGCAATGGAGGTTGTAGTGACTATGCATGGCCTCAAAAGCATTGCTTTCTACATAGACAAACACAAACATCCACAATTGCCATGTCTGGGAATATAACTCCTACCTAACTAGTTTATCAGACTACAGCATTATGCAGTTATAGGACGCATCATGGAGATTATTGGACTACTCCTTCACCAAAGGTGTATTTCAAAGTGAATGACATCAGCAGTCCTGCCAAAGTAGGACATTTGAAATTGTAGTGAGTGTGACTGGCCTTAAAATCATTGATCCCTACACAGACAAACACACATGTACAGTTGCCATGTCCAGGATTATAATTCCTACCTAACTAGTACATCACACTACAGCATTAAGCAGTTATAGGATGTGCTACGAAGATTACTGGGCTACTATTTTCCCAAAGGTATATTTCAAGGTGAAGACATCAACAGGCATGCCATAGTAGGGCAATGGAGAGAGCAGTGTGTGTCCATAGTCAATAACCCATTCATCTAGAGGCAGACACAACACTCAGGCACACACAGGTTTTTATTCCACAGGTATGTGTATACAACTACAAGATGACTACTGACTTGTGCAGTCATGTTACACAGTTAGCACAAGCACCACAGACACTATAGTGCTGAGGGATACCAGAGGGAAATGTCTACGGTGATTGACATTTGCACATCATGTGGTTTTAGCCAATTGGATGTGTTTTGGGTGGGACAGGCCTCATGATGGGAGGCTCTTTGTCACTGTCACTCTCTTCCACACAGCTATGTATGTGTATTATTTGCCTATTATAGTGTGTTGTCCTTGAATATATGTGTGTATTCCTATCCAATGTGTGTGCAAAGCATGACTGGTGTGTACTGAGGAGTGTATGCACTAACATCTGCAACTGTCAGATATGTATGGTCCACTGTTGTTGTCAGACATGGGCTTCATTTCTTTAAGTGTGGGACCATGCCCAGTATGATCTTCTGTATTGAATGTATGAATCCATTCCAGGTAGATTGTACTCCAGTGCAGACTTTTGTGTTCTACACCTACAGCTAGCAAACTGTTTCTGCAGGACATCTGTAGATCAGTTGGCAATATGGGGTCAAAATAGGCAAAGGATAGTGGGTTACTGTAAGTAATTTTGTCTGTGCTGCTTCTGCTACATGGTCCTGGTGTTAGCAGAGATATTCAGACATATGTACTGTTTTACATTGTGATGTTTTATGTCATCAAGTACTGTCAGGTATACATATTTGCTTACAGTGATGTCCTGGAGAACACAGGGTGAATGCAGCTGTGTCCAGTATTGTGGTCAGCAGCCTACATATTCTTGCACAATCATGCAGCTCTGGAGGGGAAGCTGCAGACACTTGCTGCTGGGTCTGTGTAAATGGTTTATCACCTTGGTACAGTGGTGGCAGAGGATCCCATGCTTGTACATCCATCGACATGACAGTATGGCTATATCCTGCTGTGGCCATACCTCACAGCTGTACAGATTCACACAGGTTACCCAGAGGCAGGGGTCATAATTCTGGACATTACCTCTTCACATTGTGGTTTACGAACAGATTTGTAGCCACCCATTCTTGTGTTTGCAGCCAGGGATAGTATGTGCACACAGCTGAGTTTCAGACTTCACATACTCCATGCCACCCATGCTCCTACCCCCTTCTATTATTTTATCCCCTTCCATACATTATGCAAACATTATCTGATATGTTCCCTATAGTTATCACCTCATCAAAGTGGTAATTTGGTGTTGGTCCACAGTTCATGCAGTAGGACATGATGGACATGTTACTGTGATTTGTCCACATGGCCTTGCATTTGTGTTCTGGGGACTGTGTTATGTTGTAACTTGGGAGTCTATGACATAACATACATTGGCAGTACGGGTGAGACACAGGCCTTTGGCAGAGGACTGTAGGCCATTTGGTAGTGATGCAGGCCAGCTACATAACGCCATTGCATTCTGTCACTCCTACAGTCCCAGACTGCAATACACTATATTCCCCTGGGGTGACAGGGTAGGTGTGCAAGGTGTTCATGCCAATATTTTCTGTCATTTGTGATCCTGTGGTGTGGATGCTGGCAAGGTGGTGCTTACAGGTAGGGACTCACCTGAATGGGACACCTGTTCTACATGCTGCGTTCTTTCGCTATTGCTATACAGAGGTGGGAGTTATATTGTACCCATTCCCAACAGCAGGTTTAAGACCGAAGATGTACCTGTGGGTGGTGGTTGGGTGAGCTGGGTGCATGTGTGCTACAGATACTACTTGCATCTGACTCACAGATATGCATGGGGCATTCCACTTATGCTGGCTTGTGCAGGGACATCAGCTGTTTCTCAATACTTCATTCTTATGACCTTTGCAGTCTGCCAGTGTTTGGCCAGACAACATCAGTATTCCCTACTACAAGCCCAAATAATGTGTTGCAAACCTGTATGTACATTTCCAAGGGTGTGTCCATTTGACAGTTACATATTATACACTGTCTGTCTGAGGTACTTCCCCCTTTGTATTGCTTGTATGTCTGGGCTGACATTCATGCCATGTCCATCTTTCAGATGGTGACACATATTACTTCCAAACATTTACTATGGCTTACTGCTGGAATGCGTTTTGCTGGGAAGCATTGTGTTTGGCATTGCAGTTGTGAGAACTGGCCCTGTCATTGGCAGTACTGGGTAATGTCCACCAGGACAAACCTCACACAACACACACCAACCTAACACACACAGACCTGCATATTGTACACATGCTACAATCTATCCTGCTACCTTGGCCAGCTCAGGTAATCTGTGCTCCACTATTATTATAGCTATACATACATGTTACTACATTTTTACATAGGATTTGGTGTGGGGGGGGACACACCTGATTGTTACTACAGTTCTCCATAGGATTGGGGGGCACACCTAACTGTTACTACATTTCTACATAGGATTTAGGGGGGTACACCTGACTGTTACTACATTTCTATATAGAAGTGGGGGGGGCACACCTGTCTGTTACTATGTTTCTACATAGGATTGGGGGGCACACCTGACTGCTACTGCAATTCTACATAGGATTAGGGGGCACACCTGTTACTATATTTCTACATAGAATTGGGAGGGGGCACACCTGACTGTTACTACATTTCTACATAGAATGGGGGGGGCCACACCTGACTGTTACTACATTTCTACGCAGGATTGGGGGGGCACACCTGACTGTTACTACATTTCTACATGGGATCGGGGGGCACACCTGACTGTTACTACAATTCTACATAGGATGGGGGGGCACCTGACACTTGTACACATTTGCTATGACTATACTGGTATTTTAGATATTCCATTTCATTCTGTATTCTAACCTATCATGCTGACTAGAGGCATATCAGTGTACTACAGGTCTTAGGTTTGATTGACCTACATTTCAATTTCTGACTTCTTACCCTTCAGAACTAAAATCCCACTGCCTGACCTGTTGTAGTCTGTCTGTGTATGTCTGGGGGGGATGTTCTCCATAGCTATCAATCAAAAGCCTTAGCACAGCTTTTGTTTGTGTTTGTCTATGCCTGTCCTGCTGGCTGAGACAGTTGTTGGGTATGTGAGCCTTCCTGACTGGCATGTGTGTGTCCTATGGACACATGTGGCCCAGCACATTTCCTGCAGTGTGTTTTGTCACCTTGTCTAGTACTGGCTACTATGGTGGCACCAATATTTGTTACAGATCTCATGCTGCCACTATAGGTGTCTACTATCTGCTGGCATCACATTCAGCCACCCGATTTCCTTGCATGCTCACATCCATACCATAGATACAAGTAACAACACATACTACTCCATTTGGCAATTGGTAGAAAGAGTGACTTACCTTGTGGCTGTGCCGGTATTGAGGATGGTGCTGCAGGGCTGACTATGTTGGATGCACATAATACACTCCATATACATGATTAAGCACAGGTAGTGTCATGTTTGGCATCCCTTTTCTGTATGTGAGAGTCAGAGAGAGGTGTCATTCCTTGGGTCCCACCCGTGTCAGGGTATGTGCTATGCGTTGCCTCTTTGCCAAGGCCTGGGCATACTGGGCATGCCTCCTTCTGCCTACTGGGGCAGGCTCAGGTTCTTCCTCCTCTGAGTCACTCTGTGCCTGTGCAGGCCTTGGCAATGGTGGGGGGCTGTGTGGCCCTGCCCATGCTGTTCCTGCTGCAGCTTTTTCCAAAGGATCATATTGTGTAGCATGGCACATATGATGACAATTTGGGTACATGTATCTGGTGAGTACTGAATGGCTCCACCAGATGTGTCCAGGCAGAGGAAACATGACTTGAGCATCCCAAACACACACTCTATTATGATTCTGGTCTGGGAGTGTGCCTCATTATGGAATTCTTGTTTGGGTGTGTGTGCATTTCTGATGGGTGTCATCAGCCACGACTCTAGTGTAACCAGCATCCCCCACTAGGTTACCGTAAGGGATGTCCCCATTGGCAAATCTCTGGTACAGCTGCATCAGATGCCAGATGTCGGAGTCATGATAGCTTCCAGGGCAGCCAGCACACACATTCATTATAATGTCCTGGGCATCGCACATGACCTGGCAGTTGATGGAGGGGAAACCCTTGCAGTTGATGTAGAGCCTACCCTGCTCACCAGGTGGTGCTTTGATGCATATGTTCATGTAGTCTATAGCACCCACTACCTCAGGATATTCTGCTATTTGGTGGAAGAGATGCATATTGCTGGCCAACACCTCACGGGTGTTGTGGAAATATATGTGTTCACCGGCATGTGCTGACATGGCATCCAGGAACTGGTAGAGTACCCTGGATGCTGATGACTGTGAGATCCCCATGATATTCCCAGTTGGCCTTTGGAAGGTACCTGTGGCTGGTATTCTTAGGCCTACACATACCTTGGTATGCACTGAGATGGGTTCCCCTCTGTTAGTTCTGTGTTTGAGGTGCAGCCGGCACAGCTCAACAATTTGCTTTAGGAGGTTCCTGTTCACCCTATAGTGCTCCACTATCTCCAGCTCATGTAGTCCCTGGTAGGTTACCCTGGGTCTGTACACTCTTCTCCTTCTCTCACTGTGGGTTGGTCGACAGCATTCTCATCCTCACCACCCTCAGTCTCTTCCACATGTTGATTTATGATAGCTGCTGCAGCCCCTATCATATTGTTGATTTTGTTTGGTAAAATTTCCCTGCTTGTGTACACCAGTGGTGTAGAGTATGTGTGAAAAAATAGGGGGAAAGGTGTTTGCATAGTTTATAGTGGTGTGCTGGGCTGGTCTGGTCTGTTGTCTGTGTAACTGGCTGATTCTGATACATTTCATCTGCCAGCTATGCTAGTTCTCCTTGATTACCTTCCTACTACTGTTTTCCCTTCCCATTGCCTTCCTGTTTAAGCCCAGGGGTGTGCCGTACAAACACAGTTCTCAGATGTGCACAGAGCTGCTATTTCCTAGTTTACTTTTTTTCCCTTTAAAACCCAGTGTGCGGTGTGCACACCCTCTTAGGCAATGTAAATAGTGCTTGGCAGCCTCAGACACACCCCTTTGCTTAGCTCTGCTAAGCTCAGGCCAACCTGAGCCACAGGGCTCCAATAGGCATACAGTATGCCTGACACTCCTCTCTATGATGTCAGCTAGCTCTTAGGCTTGCACCATGTTCTACCTGCACTGACACGGTTGGGTGCAGGCTAGCCATGACGGGAGAATCTAAGTCCCACACTGAGCCTTCCCACTCAGCAACCACTTTTCACTGACCATGTTGCCTTCTGCCTGCCATTGAGTATAATGGCAAAATAGTGATTTTGGATACAACGCTTATTTCTGTTTTTTTTTCGACCAGATCCCATTTGCGCGCTGCCACCCTACGCTTAAACAGCCGAAATCGACTAAATCAATGAAAGTTAATTGTTTTATTTTGGTAACTTTTTTCTATGCCAATGGCCATATATTTGGCCATTGGCATGCTTTCAATATAATATACACCCTTTATTTGGAGCTGTCATGGCTCCGTTTTGTAGTTTGCAGAAATGTACTCGGTTACTAACCGAGTACATTTCTGCAGCTACAGTAGTCCTGCATGGCCGGCTGCCAGCTTCCTGGATCACAAATTCACCTCATTTGCATGTTTTTTCACCCACAAATGAGGTAATTTGCATACAGGAGTTGTGCCTGTGAAGGAATAGTGTAGGAGTGCCCGTGCACATCCCTGGAGCTTATTTCTGGATTGCATGGTGGCCATATTGCCTCCAGCAGCTCCTGCACTATTCCTGGACACCGTGCAGAGCTTGCTGAATCCGGGGGATTATCTTTCCTCTGCAATTTTATTTGTCCCTTTTAATCTGCATGAAGTCTGATTACTAAATAACTCCCAATACTTCCAACATTTTCATGATAGCACTATCAAATCTTACATCTGTTGTGATTCAAGATAACTAGAATCTAAATCTATGAAATGTTCAAAACATGGATCATATATGTCTAGTATAATTTCTCAGCTGTGGTTTACTTTCTACTGCATTACAGATTTGAAAAACTAGCCTGCTAACACATCCACTTGAAATAATTGATGCATTTTAGACTCACCATGGTACTGTTTTTTTTCCTCTAGTTGACTTCAAGCAATATATTATTTAAAGAAATACAGGTCAGCTGAATGAACTCCAGCCTGTTAAAAAAAAAAAAAAACATCCAATCCTCCCAGCAAGAAAGAAAATTGTACAACTGTCACCAAACATGTTTTGTAATACTACATTTGCAGGCCAAGCAGGCAGTGTGATATAGAGTATAGAAATCTGTCTTGAACCTAATAATGACTGTACACTGTAGTTCATATTGTTTTACATTATGTACATATTACCTTTAACCTGAACATGAAAGCTGACTAGATCATTAAACATTGATAAGGGCAGACAGCAACATTTTAAACATTCAGGTCCCCTTTGGCTGTCCATTATAGAAAACATGTTTTCTTCTGTCATCAGTTTGATATTTAATTAGCTTAGCTAGCAGAATAGTATGAGTTTCTTTTAACTGTTAACAGGGAAATAACTACAATCACGTTTTCAGCTATAGTTGAAAGGAAGGAAACAGGATAAAAGGTAAATATTTACAGTAAAATGTCCAGGTTTTCTGTTACTAGATGGCAATGCAGTTAGTAATCCTACAATAGTACTGAGATCATAATCAAAATGTCAGCACGACTTCACCAGCAAACCTGTTAAGAAAGAAATATTGCCATGATGTTTGTTAAGGGTATATTCATGTACTGAAAATTTAACTTTTTCTTTCTAATCTGTTTAGTTGTTTTTCTAAACAAGGCTTTTGAGAGGGGTTAAATATTGCATTAAGAGAAGTATGTGATAAAGAAAAAGTTACTTATTTACCTCTAGCAGGGTAGTGAGCTGTGGCATTAGAAGAAAGGAACAGAACCTCTCTAACGTCAAGCAAAAACTTTATTAAAGCAAAGCTTTTGGGTAACAACCCTTCTCAATGCCAATACCATTACACAGAATAATCATCATTTAAATAGGAGCAAACAAGTACCATATGACCACAACCACAAACAGTTACTAAGCAAGGCACTTTTAAGTGTATGAATTATAGTTGTTGTAAAGATATTTTAACAGGTAATAATAATGTGCTCACACATCCTGTGACCAACAAGCAATATATTTTTTCTCCCACAGCCAGTTGAAATAGTAGCTATGTGGTGTACCTCGCCACTTGTGTAAAATGATTTTCATTTTATGTGGGGAAAACCACTAGAAAGCTGAGGGAGTGAATTATTGAGCATAAGTCAGATATAAGAAGGAAAAATTATAAGAATTCTCTAATTAGACATATTATGAACTAGGGTGAGGACCACTGGTTTAAGTTTAGGGTAATAGACATAGTAGTGAAACAAACCGGTGGAGGTGATTTAAACAATTTTCTTGAAAACAAAGAGTATGAATGGATTATTGGTCTTAAGAATACTGTAAGTATTAAACCTGTTTTAGTAAGAATACAACAACAGAATATTTAATGTATTTTTTAAAAAAATGTGATATGCTGGCTGTGGTCATATGGTACTTGTTTGCTCCTATTTAAATGGTGATTATTCTGTGTAATGGTATTAGCATTGAGAAAGGGTTGTTACTTGAAAGCTTTGCTTTAATAAATTTTTTGCTTGACATTGGAGTGGTTTATTTCTGAGTCTATCATTACTTTTCCCGTTACCATATTATCAGCCTTATTACCATTAGAATAAAGGAAGCCAGAACCTACAGTAATTAACCACACACGCGCGCGCACACATACACACACACACACACACACACACACACACACACACACACACACACACACACACACTCAGATGTACAAAAATACTTGGCAAAAGAACAGGATCATTAGTGTTCAAAACAGTTTATACCCATGATGCATTGTGCAGATGTCAAAGAGTACTGACACACACAGATACTTGATGTGTTTGAGATGTCCTTCTATTCACTTCCTGCAGTATTCTTCACTTGAGGGCTATCCCTGCCAGATGGTACCCTAACATCAGCCAGTATACAAAGACATTCACCACTGTAGGGTACGTGGTGCATCTGGCATAGGCTGAAATTGTTTGTAGGCCATAAAACTGATGTATGCATGTATGAATGTACCATCCTCAGAACATTTCTGCTGCCAGTCAGAAAGCCAGCTACCAAATGTTAGTCTTGCAGTTTCCAACATTTTTGTTGTAATTTTCTCAGATAAGTGCCATGTTGGGGAATTGTTTCTTTGTTTCTTTTCATAGGTTCATAGGTTCATAGGTAGGTAGGTACTAGACTATCTGCCCGAGGGCATTTATAAGCCTAGCCAGAGTGTGTCGACTTTGGCCACCCCATTGATTAATTAACTGATCCTCTGTCAAGCAGAGCCAATGAAGTGATCCCAGGGGTGTATTTTCTGTTACCCATCCACTCAAGGTTTCTCTTGAAGAGTGTTAGTGAGGGACTCTGCCTGATGTAATTTGGAATTTTGTTCCAAAGCATGGAGAGTCTCTGTGACAGGAATCTATCCCTCCAGCATGTTCTATTTATTGTTGTGATGAGGTTTAGCTGACTAGAGCTCGTAGCTCGCAGTGACTTGGATTTCTTTAGGAGGAGCATGTCCATCAATTCTGAGTTGGACATGGCTTTGTAAGCCTGGCAGTGATAACCTCTGAGTAAGCGATATGCCACTGAGTACAGCCAGAGTTTTTTCAGTCGGGCTGCATAGGACATATGTTTGAGGCCAGTAATCCTCTTGGTGAGGAACTTTTGTGGTCTTTCCAGCTGTTGGTAGTGTCTTGTGAGGTACATCCCAAATGGGGTATTGTACTCTATGATGGGTCTAATGAGTGATGAGTAGAGGGGCACTATATCCTCTTTACTTCTAGATGTGAACCCTTTAGTAATTAGATGGGCCACATAGAAGGATTTCCTAACTACTTTGGCAATATGATTGTCAAAGGCGAGATTACTATCTACCTGAGTCCCCAGATCTCTTATTACCTCTTCTGTATTAAGGGGGCTGCCACCTATGTAGTAATTCGTGGGTGTTTTGTTTTTCCCAAATGCGATGATTATGCATTTTTTGGCATTTAGCCTGAGGCCGTGACTTTGACACCAGGTGTCCGTCTCAGTAAGGCCCTTTTGGAGGATGTCGTTGTCAGCCAGAGAGTCAATTATGGCTCCCAGTTTGCAGTCATCAGCAAACTCAGTTAGCCATAGTCCTCTTGTGTTTGCCTGTACTTCTGAGAAGTATAAGCTGAACAGTAGGGGTCCCAGGACCGAGCCTTGCGGGACACCACTTGTGACTGGTTTAGAGTTGGACCTGGAGCCCGCTATTCTTACTGTGTGAGTTCTGTCTGTAAGCCAGTTGGCAACTCATCTCATGATGTAGGGGTTTATGTTCAGGCTGGTGAGTTTTTCTGTAATATCTGAGTGGGGGTTGGTGTCAAAAGCCTTGGCGAGGCCAAGGTAGGCTGTGTGAACCACCTTTTCCTCGTCTATGGTCTTGGTGACTGTCTCAAAGAAGTCAACCAGGTTTAGTAGGTATGATCTGCCCTTAAAGCCGAACTGGGTCATGTCAAGTGTTTGGAGGTTCTCAATGTCTTTGTTAATGAGTTCCATGATGATACGCTCCATAGCCTTGCAGACCAGGCTAGTCAGGCTTATGGGGTGATAGTTACCAGGCTCAGTTGTGGCCCCTCCTTTGTAGAGAGGAATAACCGTTGCTGTGCGCCAATCTATGGGCATGTAGCCTGTGGAGAAGCTAAGGTCGAACAGCGTATTTAAGTGGGAGGTTAGTGTGTTCTGTAGTTCATTCAAGACGCAGTCTGGGAAACCATCTGGTCCCACTGATGCTGTGTTTTTGGCTTTTGAAAGGGCTGTTTTCACCTGTGTGTCTGTGATGTTTCAGACACTACACTTTTTTGGTATTGTTGTGGGCCCTTTTGGATGTGAGAGGTGGGTGATGTTTGCACTGAATCTATCTGCCAGGATGCTGGCAATATCAGTAGGTTCAGTATATTTTGT
Source organism: Protopterus annectens (assembly GCF_019279795.1). NCBI lineage: Eukaryota > Metazoa > Chordata > Ceratodontiformes > Protopteridae > Protopterus > Protopterus annectens. The sequence continues at coordinate 334,284,840 of NC_056734.1, forward strand.
GGTATTTTGCACTAGTTCAGTGCATATCTGCGAGTTGTCACTTAGATTCTTAACATAGCTAAAGAAGGCTTTGTGGTTATCTTTTGAATCCTTGGCTATTTTTCTTTCGAAGTTAACCTTGGATGATTTCATGAGGGACCTTAGTTTCTTACTGATACTGACCAGGGATATCTTTCCTTCTTGGGATTTACTTTTTTCTGAACTAGTTTCCCTCTTTCTATTATATAGCCTGTTTATTGCAGGTGTCCCCCAAACTGGTTTCCTTCTCTTTGAGGAGTGAGTCTTGGTTTTGCTAGGGATGGCATGATCCATGCATCCTTGTAGGTGCTCATAGAGTGCATTTGTAAAGGTTTCTGCATCTTGGGCAGCGTTATCCTTTAGCGTGGGGGCTGCAAAACTTTCCACCTCTGTCTTAAGTAAGGTGAAGTTTGCTTTAGAAAAGTTTTTTTACTGTGGTTTCCTTAGTTGGGGGTGGTGGTGGGGAGTGGACATCCAGAGTGATTAGTTTATGGTCTGATCTAACCAGTGACGGGTTGACCTCCGGTGTGGAACACCTGTCGCCCATGTTGGTGATGACCAGGTCCAATATGTTTTCACCTCTGGTAAAGGAGTTTACCAGCTTATCCTGGGCATTTGAGTTGATAAATTCCAGGAATCACTGGGCCTGGGAATTTGTACTCAGGTAGTTTTCCCAGTGAATGGTAGGGTAATTGAAATCGCCCAATATCAGGGTGTTCGGTAGGACCTTCATGTTTTCCAGTGTCTCCAGAAAGGTGGAATGGTGGTCCTGGGTCATGGAGGGTGATCTGTAGCAGGCCACAATTTGCATTTCAGATTTGCCCGATGTTAGTTGCACATGGATGATCTCAGAAGTATCATGCTGCGCCACTAACCTGGAGGTGTAAGTACCCTTGATGAATATGGATACATCCCCTTCTTTTGTGTTTCGGTCCATGTTCTGTGGCCGAAACGTGTGGTATGAGTTGTCGCCAGGTAGTGCTGGGGTGTTCTCTGGAGCCTTGAACCAGGTTTCAGTTACTGCACAGATGTCGACATTCTCCATACTGAGGAGTGCTTCGAGCATGTGCATTTTGAGATTTAAACTCCTGGCGTTGAGTAGCATAACCCTCAGTTTTTTGTTAATTGTGCTGTTTACAGAGGTGGGTTTGACTTTTGAGCCTTGCCTAAAAAAGGCACTATGGGGGCAGCAAGAGCCTTGGCCAGTATTCGAAAGCCTAGGGGTGACAGGTGCAAGCCGTCTCTTGTGAAGCAACGCGGCTTGTCGAGCATGTCGTCCCAGGCTGACAGACACTGGAACACCTTTGAATGACACCAAAAGCTTAGCCAATTGTTGAAATTGATCATTTTTTTTTTTATACTGAGGTATCATTCTTGGTGAGGGCAGGATGCTACTCAGGGTCAGTGTCATACCAGCCTGGGCTGCATGATCAGAGAGCTCTTCCATGTCTCTTTTCATGTAGCCCGGGGAGGTACATCTCAGGTCATTCACACCAACATGAATAATGACAAGAGTCATATTTGTACTTGTTCTGGAGGGACCTGAGTGCTTGTGTTATGTGGCGGATTCTGGCTTCCAACAGGCAGCTAACAGTAACCTTCTACATGTCCAGCCTAGTGAATGGGACGTCAGTGTGCCTGACTATAGAGTCACCTATTACTAGTGTGTTAGGTATGTCATTTTTACTTACGGGCTGTGATTGTGCGGCACACTGATTTTGTGTTTTATGTGTTGTCTGGTTTGTGACGGGAAGTGCAGGTTGTTTGGGAGTCTGCTTTGGAGGTCTCTGATGCTTTTGCAGGTTTTTATTTAGAGCCTCCGAGTATGATTTTGTGTAGTTATGTGTACTTTTTGCCAGTGCTGTTTTAGTAGGTCTGTGTGTGGCTGGAGGTGTGGTGCAAGTGTTAACCTTCTCCTCTTGACTGTCTGTTCAAGGATGTCATCCAGAAAGGGCAAGTGCCAGTGTGGAAGGCAAATTCCACATAAGGACGGCCTTGCCCAGTGTGTCTTCTGCATAGGCCTCAATCACGACCATAGGCTGTGTAGTATTTGCCAAGTGTTTATTCCAAAGACCCTTAGAAGCAGACTTAAAAAGTTTTTTTCTTTCTAATCTGCTTAGTTGTTTTTATAAATAACAAGGCTTCTGGGAGGGGTTGAATATTCAATAGCATTCACTTTATAAAGCTAACATATTTATTTAGCTCTAGCAGGTAGTGAGCTGTGGCATTAGAAGAAAGGAAGCCAGAATCTGTAATAATTAACCACACACACACACACACACACACACACACACACACACACACACACACACACACACACACACACAAATAGGATCATTAATGTTCAAAACAGTTTATATCCATGATGCATGGTACAGATGTTAAAGAGTACTGACACACATACAAATACTTAATGTGTTTGAGTTCTCACCTGTTTGCAGAGGTGTTCAGCGATAGTGTAACAGTCCACAACTTCCTGTGTTAAATATGAACCGTGTTTTTCTGGACACAGCTTATGACATTATTGCAGGTATTCCAGTCATGGTAGACAATGTTCAGGGCAGAATTTTGTCTGACTACAAAGGAGATGATTTCCCCAATAATAGTGATAGTAGTGTTGAGCAGGTCTATATCATTTTGTCAAAACTCAAATGAACAAATGCTCATTTGTCAAACACCTATTCAACGAAAACCACCACCTGGAGTTTGTCCTTTTCCCCACTCTAGTGCAGCCTCGGAGTTGGTATATTTATTTTATTAGGGTGGTGATTGTGGGGTGTGGGGGCCATATCCCCCCACCTGCGTAGGTGTTAAAATGTATGGTTTTGTTTACAGTCAATGTGGTTACTAGGGCAGACTGCCATCAGATTGTCCTAGGAAACATCTCCCTTAAAACATTGTTCGATGAATAGTGTTTTTGCTGAATAGGTGTTCAACAAATGAGTTTTTGGTCATTTGATTTTCAACAAAGTGACATAGACCACCGGTGAGCAGGTAGTGAATTATATTTCTTTGGAACCCTATGTAGACAATATTTATTTGAGTTATAATATGAGAAGAAGTTAGGTGGAGTAGACTGAAGAGGAAGAGAGGCCTCCTCAATAAACAAATGGCTTGTAAATCAATATTGTTGTGTATAATTTTAATTAATAATGTTGGATCACAAGTAAAATTTATTTTTCATTGGAGATTGTTGGCTTTGATGGGAAATAGACAAGTGAAGCCATGTTTAAATGTGAAAGCCATATAACATACCACTAAATCTTAGAGTCAAAGGTGTAACTGTTATACATCACTACTCCTACACATCTGCAAAACAGACGTTTAAAGCAATGTAGGCAAAATATACTGCAGTACAAGACTCAGTTGGTTAGCACTTACTCTAACAAGTGTCAGTAAGAGGGAAGTACTGTGGGTCAGGGTGTACTGCTGTTACTGTAACAAGTGTCAGTAACAGGGATGTACAGTCAGGCAAAGAGTACAGGTCTATATTATATGAACGAAAGTTCATAATCTCAAACGCTCTGAAGAGCTAAAATGCCGGACCTCGAACAGCTTCTCGTGGGATTGCAGTACAGTCAAGGTCAGAATATATATTTGCCCTTTCCTGACTGTAGTGCGATCTCGGAGTTGGTATATATATATTTAGTGGGGAGTGTGCCCACAATAAGGAGTTTGAGTTCTGGCATTTTCGCTCTTTAGAGCGTTCAAGATTATGAACTTTCGTTCATATAATATAGACCCAGGAGTACTGCTGCTATTATACAGTGTTTTTTTTTTCTCCACCTGGTTCGGTTCTGGTATTCCTGAGCTGTACCTGCATTTTTTATGTGACTGAATAGTAAGTGGGAAGTGTAATTAGCATGACATTGCATCAACTAATTGTATTAAAGGATGGCGACATTGGCTTGAGATGATGCAAAAAGTAAACATTTAAATGCATATACATTTCTATTTAATAGAGAAATAGATAGCTGTTGCCTTTCCTGTGTTTGACAATTTCTATTTATTATGTGATGCTATGAATGCATTCAGTTGCCCTGAATTACATTTACAGAAGTTTTTAACTAGTGTTAAATATGCAGAAAGGCATGATCTTATGACATATCAGGATGTGAAGGTTCACAGTAAAATTTGTTCATGGTGCATTTGAAGTCATGAAACATTTATGTTGTGAAGCAAACACACACATCCTTTTCCAAATGGTTAATATTCTATTGCATTTGATTATACTATGCTTTCAAGACATCACATCGCCTACCCACCAGTATGCATTCACATTAGTGGGATATTTGTGATTGTAATAAGCTATTGTGATGCAAAATGCATAGTATAACACTAGCCACCAGCTGCCTATAATAGAATATGGAATGAAAGATGAAGGAAGTCAAGGTGAATGAAACCACACTATATAAAACATTATGGGCAGACATAATGACATTGATAAAGACAGACTTAAATATTACTAAAATTCCATTTTGTACTTATTTTTTTGTTGTGCTGCAATGTTGAAGCAGGTAAAATGCATTGCAAACTGCTTCTGTGATGACTTGACTACTTCCAGATGACGTATCATCAGTACTGTTGAATGATGCAAAAAAAAATAAAAAAAAAAACAAACACAACAGAACACACACACACCACACACACACACACACACACACACACACACACACACACACACACACACACACACACACAAATAAACAATGTAACAGCACTGGCCACCACTATATACACAGCACAGCTGACACACATCTCACTCTCTAATTTTTTTTTTTATAATAAAAATGAAAGGAGACAAACAGATTAGATGAAGTGATAACTGAAAGGTGTGATGGTGGGTATGAAGTACTGTGGCTGTGGCTGTAATGATAATTTTTGACACCACTGGTATATATGGTAAAGTAAAAGGCCTGCATAGATCCATCCAGGGTTATTGATTATGATTAAAAATATTTGTAGTTATTGAAATTTGGTTTCAAAACTTAAAAAAACCAGTCTTCAAAATTTTCAAAGTTCTTCAGTGGTGGTTTCTACTTGGAGGTTTAGAACAGAAAGTGGAGAATACACAAGAAACACAATACAGTCCTTCATACACTGTTGAGATTTTCACACTCGATTCCACAGATGAAGTGACCCAAAATGGACATCTGACTTATGTATTTATGTAGTACTAACATAATACAGTCATATCCAGGACTTCTTTTCCACAATTATGGCAGGATAATCAATCAGCACATCACCAAAGAGCAACACTCCCAAAGTGTGATCTTCTTCTTCCATCAATTCACAGGAGACTAAATACTTTACTGCAGATCCTTTCTAATCCAGAGATTTCAAACATAGAATATAAATCACAGCAAGAGCAAGGTAATGTGCCTGAAATCCCTTTTCTTTCAACTGATTCCCATTACCTTTCTTTCTTCCTCCTGCTTGTCTGCCTGTCTTAGCCTTAAAGGTACAATGCTCCCTAAGCTAAGCAGTCAACACAAAGCTCAATGTCCCTAGGGTAGAACCACCAGCAAATAGGCTATATTTCTGAAGTAACTTGTCCACTTTAATGTGGCTGTGGCCTGGACAAACTTCTTCTCAACCATAGGGGGTAGGGACAACAAACAAACAACATATATTACAATATATATTTACTGTCCAGGACAAGGACAGTTTACTGTCCTGTTGTTGTGTGTGTAAAGAGAAGAGAGGTGAGTAGAGGTACACACATTCTTGCAAGCAAGTAGTATTTGGAGATTGTGAAGCTCCTTTGATAAAAAAACTGTCCCTTTATATCAGTGAATAGTATTTCTCAACATTGCTATGTTTTCTGCTAAAACAAAACATATGGGACGTATATTCTTCTCTGCAGTCTAAGACAATACAGTACTAATTCTCACTTCAGAGACATTGTTGTTGTTGTTGTGCACGGGAATATTCAAGTTGGCAGGCTAGAAGTACTACTAAAGCCAAGCAAAGAATCTCTCTCCTCCTAGGTTAACTGCTTACTAGGCTAATGACCACAGCCCACAATTTAAGCCTTAAGCCCCATCATGCAAAAAAAAAAACAAGATAAGTTCTCTTTGATAAGTGGAAGCATGATGGGAGATGAAGATGGTACCTGTTTGCATTAGAGACATTAGATTAGATAGACAGGTAGGTGCAACCATTTCCAAATTTCCATTCCCAGTGTCTGGTTGCACTGAATTTGGGGAGGAGGAGCCTGGCTTCATAGATGAACCCTGGAGACCCTGCTTCATAGGTGGATACATACCTCATACCTGTCTCTCCAGTCTCCCCCTATCATCTATATATATAGGGGTGAGTAGTAAGTCTTTAGACCAAGTAATTCTGGTACTGTTTGTTGTTATGGAGATCCATCATCCATCAGTCTGTGTGTGTGTGCTGCACTGTATGCCACCTCTAGACCTCCCTCAAGGAAACAAAAAAAGGAGGGAGAGAACCCTGATGTGGTCTGCAGGTCATGTAGGTTATTATTTATGCTCTTCTGACTTTCCTCCAGTGTGGACTTTCCTCCTGTTGTTGGATATGCCTGGTTAAGTACATACCAAAGGACCAATAATGGGACATTGTACTCAGTGATAAGTCTGATGAATTGGGACAATGACTAGGACAATGACTTCCTTGGAGTACATATTAGTTATGCAAGTTAGATAGGATTGCAGCCCTCACCACTGTAGACACATGATGATCAACGAATCAATTTCTATCTATGTATCTATGTCCCTCCCTACTAAGTCTGGAATGTACTGGTCTCCCTCATGATAGTCACAAAGGATGATTTGTGGATGACTATGGATGACTCTTTTTAGATTTTGTTGCATTTTTTTTTTAGTTGGGCTTGAGTACAGGGCTTGTTGGTGCAAGCTTTCTCTGAGAACACATTTGTGTGAGTGGAGATCAACCAGTGCTACTAATTTGCAATCATCTGTAAATTATTTATCAAGACCACTGACATTTGCCTGCCAAAATGTCTGAGGCAAAAGGTAAAAAGAACAGTACAAACAATGATACTTAGGGACTAGGACTTTATTGAGCAGCTTCTTTATAACTCCTCCCTTCCCATTTCTAACTTCCCTGGCTTGTGGCTGTAACTGCATCATCCTATGTGTATAACATCTAACGGTTTGTATCTAACCTTTTGTTTAGTGTCAAATGTGGGGCGGTGGTGTCAAATGCATGTGTGTAGCCAGTCAGGAGCAGTGTGTGATTTTCTTTGCAGTTATTTAACTCAAAAGGAATCTTATCTTTAGTCAAGTAAGTCAGGGGAAATTAAATATCAGCAAAAGGTTAAATGCATTACCAGTAACATTTTGTGAGGCCTGAAAAAGCCTTGACCTGCTTCTTAATGGATAGAATGGGCTAGAATTATCTTCCTTCTGTCTTTTCAAACTGTTTTTTTTTTCTATCCCTCAGTCGGTTACAAAACCTAAACTGAAAGGTTCTGAAATGCCTATCTTGCACTTAGCTGGGTTAGCAGTTTGTCCAGCTTGATATATGTTACAAAAGATACTTTGGACATTAGGGAGTTGGTTTTCCCCGCCTTCATAGAATACAATTACATCAAATCAATCAATGCATGTGTGAGGTGAGGTCTTAGAACTCAGTCCCTCTTCCTTCTGCTCTGGAATGCTGCAGGTGATATTTGGAGAACAAAATACAGAACTCTACACTGAAATAGTCTATCTGTTACTGCATACCCTCTTTTTTCATTGAATTTTTTTTACTGGAAAATTTTAGTAGTCTTTGTCTTAGGTCTAAACTGAAAAAAAAAAAAATTATCAATTTTTTAAATTTTTTTAATCACTTTATCCATTCAGTAGATACAATATGAATCATGTTATTTAGGTTCATAGGTTCATAGATTCATACCAGGCTAACTGCCCTTGTGGGACATTTTAAGCTAATTTCCCTTTTTCTGTAGATATGAATCAAACCCTTTACCTTTTGCCTAACTTTGTGAAGTGTTTGTGTTTTAAGAACCAATATATACTATGGATCAGTACTCTGGGAACTCATGGGAACTATTTTGCATTTTTGCAATTTTGCTGTTTGTGCAGTCAAGTCTGACTATAGTATCAAATCAGTTTTTTGTTTTTTGTTTCTTTGTTGTTACACTGGAGTCTGTTTCTTCTACAATGAAATTCTGAAAATTTTTCCTAAGTACAACTTCATTAATGTTGTGTTTTTTGAGACAAAAATGATATCTTCCCTTTTTAAACTTAAGACATGCTGTGAAAACCTTATCTTCTTCTCCAAGCCTACTTACTGCAAAAAATTCAGTTTTTATCCAAGGTTTCAGAACATTTATGTTATATGCATTCTGGTTTACTTTTTCCCCATGTAGTGTCACGTTATATTTCACTTCACTTCACTTCAGTGTTTTTCAATTTCAAAAGGTCCTTGTCACTTTGCAAGGCATTTTTTAACATCTTTATGAATTATTACTTAATACATCCGGATAAATTTATATGAGAGAAATCAAACCATGTTAACACATTCACAGTTGCAAGCATTATACATCACATACATTCTTTTAAACAGTAGTGGAAGCAAGGTTAAGAAGGGATGTGATGATTAGTGATCAGCAGTATGGTTTCATGTCAGGAAAGAGCACTACAGATGCGATCTTTGCTTCTGAGAGTGTTGATGGAGAAGTACAGAGAATGTCGGAAGGAGTTGCATTGTGTTTTTGTAGACTTAGAGAAAGCATATGACAGGGTGCCTAGAGAGGAGTTGTGGTATTGTATGAGGAAGTCAGGAGTGTCAGAAAAGTATGTAAGAGTGGTACAGGATATGTATGAGGGTAGTGTGACAGCAGTGAGGTCTGTGGTGGGAGTGACGGATGCGTTTAAGGTGGAGGTGGGGTTACATCAAGGATCAGCTCTGAACCCTTTCTTATTTGCAATGGTGATGGACAGGTTGACAGACGAAATCAGACAGGAGTCCCCGTGGACTATGATGTTTGCAGATGACATTGTGATCTGTAGTGAGAGTAGCGAACAGGTGTAGGAGACCCTGGAGAGATGGAGATATGCTCTAGAGAGAAGAGGAATGAAGGTCAGCAGGACTAAGACAGAATATATGTGTGTGAATGAGAGGGAGGATAGAGGAATGGTGAGGATGCAAGGAGTAGAGGTGGCGAAGGTGGATGAGTTTAAATACTTGTGGTCAATAGTTCAAAGTAATGTTGAGTGTGGAAGAGAGGTGAAGAAGAGAGTACAGGCAGGATGGAGTGGGTGGAGAAGAGTGTCAGGAGTGATTTGTGACAGACGAGTACCTGTAAGAGTAAAAGGGAAGGTCTACAAGAGGGTAGTGAGACCAGCTAAATTATATGGGTTGGAGACAGTGGCATTGACAAAAAGGCAGGAGTTTGAGCTGGATGTGGCAGAATTAAAGATGTTAAGATTTGCACTGTGAGTGACAAGGGTGGACAGGATTAGGAATAAGTATATTAGAGGGTCAGCCCAGGTTGGAAGGTTTGGAGAAAAAGCCAGAGAGGCACGATTACATTGGTTTGGACATGTGCTGAGGAGGGATGCTGAGTATATTGGGAAAAAGATGCTAAGGATGAAGCTACCAGGTAACAGGAAAAGAGGAAGCCCTAAGATAAGGTTTATGGATGTGGTGAGAGAGGACATGCAGGTGGTTGGTGTGACAGAGCAAGATGCAGACGACAGGAAGAAATAGAAACAGGTGATCTGCTGTGGCAACCCCTAGCGGGAACAGCCGAAAGAAGATGATGATGATCATCAATCAAATACATATACCTGCTCAATTCCTTCCTTCTCAGAAACCTCACCCCCTCTGCTAAACATTATCCTGCATGTATTGTTTCCAGAATTAAATTTTTGTTTCTATGTAATCTGTTCCTACTTTTTTGTAAAGATCTCACTTCCGTTTCTTTTATCTCTGTTACCGTATTCAGTACTTTAAAAACAGTCGGTTTAAACTTTGATTTCCATTTTCTATTAATTGATTTTTGTTGGCAGCCACCAGAATTAAACATGACAAAGCCTTGCTATGTCTAGGCAATTCAGATCCTGTATCTCAGCTCAAAGAAATAATTTCCTTTGTTACACCCATTTGCTCACCCCAATATTTCTAACAAGAATACTCTATAGGGAATTTTTAAAGTCTGCCAACATATTAGACTCTCAAAACATATGTTCCCAGTTATCCCTTTCTTCCCCACCACACCTCCAACATTTGCCATGCACCTGAGGAAAAATTATTTGGAGTTTACTTGGGGCATAAAAATACCTATGCAAACATTTCCAAGCAAAAATTATAAACCTTCTAGATTTTGTTTAATATTTGGTAGCCATGCAATTGTCTTTTCATTGTTTCCTTATGAAATACTCATCCATTCTATCTTCCCAATCCTTTCGAATTTCCTCTGATTGATTCCTATACTAAGCTAGCATGCAATATTTTATATGTCCCTAGTTATTCCTTTTTAACATCAGCTTCCATTCCCGATTCAATTAAAAACTCTACCAGAGCATATCTTTCACTTCGGATTCCCCTATCCCTTTCTCTTTGCCTATACTCTGATATCAGTGCCAGGTAGGAAAGTTAGTCTGTAGCCTGCAGTCCAAGTATCTCCTTGACTTCTTTGAATTCTATTACCTTTCCTTCTCTAGTAATTTTCTCCCATTACCTTGGTTTGTTTGCCAGTTTTCTCCCAAAAATTCCAACATCTCTTTGCCTATTCTCTGCACCCCTGATTGCAGTCATCCATATTGGCAGAATCTCCTTTCTGTTTTCTCTTGTTGACTTAGTTCTTAGAATACTTTCTGCTACTTTATGAATATAATATTCTCTATGGCTGTTGTTTTTCTCCTTAAGGATCTGTATCAAATCATACTCTCTCCTTATTACTTTAATTACTCCTGCTTCATCTTCATCCCTTTTTCACTATGAATTACAGATTTCTACTTGTGTTATGTATATGAACCTTAACTGAGTATCTCTAAAATATCCATTCAAATCAGGTAATCTTAAACAACCTTGGTCTTTTGGAAGGACTAACGTATCTTACTTGACACTTGCCCTTCCACCCCCCAAATAAAATCTGTTAACTCTTTATATATACATTTTCATTACATTTCCAATATGTCTCTAATATCTCTACAGGATATTTGGTTATTTGTTTCTTGTTATCATCACCCTAAGTTTATCACCAACCCTTTATACTGTAGTCTATGTCATTGTGCTAAGAATTTTTGTTCTCTGGAGTTATTATAAAAACAGTTGCTTAACAGCAGTCTTTCAAAACTTTTGCGTATTATCCAGACTCCCTTGTTTTCTCTTTTGCACTCTGCAGATGCACCTCTTCTTTTTCTTTGAGATCCCCCCTTATTCTACAATGCCTTAACCTTTCTCAGCATCTCCAAATAATTCCTGATATTTCTTAGCCATAACACCTTTTCTTTTATTTCTACTCTATTTTTAAAGTTCACTTTTATTTTATCCCACTCACTAACTATAACTTCTGAATAAATATCTTCCCTAATAACTCTCAAATAATTTCCACTATCCATTACTTAAAATTCATCTCTTTTTAAAATGCAGCTGGGGAAGTGCTAGTGTCTCATTTTTATTTCATTACTATGCATTTGTATCTTAGTTGTTATTGGCACATGATCTGAAATAGTTATTGGGTGTGTGTCAAAGCGTTCAATTAAATGTGCATGTTCATGTGAAATATAATTTTGTGTAGTCTAACCCAGTTATTGTACCTTGGGGAATGTTGTTGTCTTTTGGCTTTTCCCGGTTAGGGGTCGCCACAGCGGAACTCTGGACCGCTAATGATTGGCAGCAGATTTTCATGAATGCCGAGGTGCCAGCTCAACATTCAACCTTCAACGAAGGCACGCCCATTTATGCATGTCTTTCGAATGCCCACCCAACCGCGGGAAGGACATGTAGACTCAACACAGAAACCACTCCCAACACTCCAGCTGAGAATCGAACGGGATAACCTCTTGCTGTGAGGCAACAATGCTACCGCTGCACCACCGTGGAAGTTAATATGTAAATTATCTCTGAATTTGTACTACTGGATTCACTTCTTCCATACCATTTTTTTCCTAAATTTCTTCAGAAATATGCCATATTTTGTTATGTTTTCCCTTCTAGGTCTATTCCCATGTATTATATGTGGCAGTTTTTTTAAATGTCTATTTCCAGCATTTGTGTTACATGTACCCATTAATGTTTGCCTTGTTGATCTTTTATACAGTTGTTTCTTGTCATCTGCATTTCAACCTATGTCACAATTTAGATGTTTTGTTTTAATGATAACCCCTGAACAAAAAGTAAAACACACCACCAGAATGCCCAATAACCTATTAATTTAATACAAAAACACAAAATTATTTGTTTTTTTTAAATAATGAAATGTATCCCTCCTGATAGGAACAATTTTCCCAAACTGACAGCTTTACACTCAGGTATTACTTAACCTTACATGAAGGATATCCATGCTAAGATGCATGTTATAGCCTGCACCCCTACTTACACTAATTGCAGTGAGATTCTGATTTCCACAGGGTCTTCACTTATAGCAAAGGGAAGAAATGGAAGCAGATGTTTCCGGTTTCTTCTACCCACTTCTATAGCCTTCTGTAACAGAAACTTGAGTTTTCTTAAAAAGCTTGGCTAGCCTGTCATGTTGAAGGTGATAAAAATGTACTCGTTTGATTCACTTTAACAAAATAGTTAGCCAGTTAGTTAATTTATTTATTACTCTAAACATGCATGTGGTTGTTGCATTGGTCAGTATGAATTTCTATTATAGAAAAGAACAACACTAATTCTTTAGCTATAGATTTTGGATCAATTCTTTGTAGTGGAATTATGGCAGGAAACCGTATATAATCAGTAATTATAACGATATACTGATTAGCCTTAATCAGTTTTATAAGAATATCTGCTTTGCCCATTGCACACATTTAAGTTGTACATCTACAATTGGACAAATTTATCAGAAAGCTTTTAATGTTGGGGTGTGTGATGTTCTTTTCAACCTGCCCAAGCTGCAAAAAAAGATGTCTCTCTCCTTGCTGCCATCAGGTATGTAAAGGCTAGATATATTACTGTTTTATTTATTTATTTATTTGGCATTATCGATTCCTAAATCACTACCTAGCTTGTGGAGGCATGCTGTCTTAGTTGCAAGTGCTGCAAAAGGTGTTGGATTTACAACAGGTTCAGAATGACTAATCTGTTTGGCCATTTGTAGTTATTCAGCCTTTTATGTGGGACAGACTTTTCAACAGTTTAAAACTCATATTTACGAACATTTAAGTGATATTAAGAATCATTGCCCCTCTAGTGCTTTACATAAACACACAAATATCTTGCTGCTACATTTAGGTTTATAGTAATAGATAGGATTTGTCATTGGAGTTATAATTAATTAGGTTTACATGAAATTTCAAATAAAAAAGGAATAGGATTGGATCATACATTTAGGGGAATTGTTTGCTCCTGGATTAAATGATTTCTTGCAATTCATCTTTTTTTATTAATTGGGGAGGATTTTGTAAATTGATTAATTCAGTTATTTATTTATTCACTTAACTGTGATGGTTGTGATGGAATTGCACTGAAGAAGGCATATTTTTACCAAAACCAGTTTGGCTTCTATATTAAATTTCTGAATTGCTAACATTTGAGTGCTGACCAATTTGTTTTTTTTTAATTAGGTCTTTTTCAGAACATTTAAAACAAATCAACTCAAATAGTTACAAGAGTTTTCTTGTTTGCAGGCAAAGCAACATACTTAGCTGAAGGATTTGCATTTTCCGTTAGCAATAAACATTCTACTAAAAGAAGTAATGATTCAGAATACATATCACCAATCTGGAATACTCACTTTCTTATATTACTAAGGGGTGCCATTGTCAATCAATCTCTCGACATTTCCTTTAATTTCAGTATACACATAAATACATGTATATGTGTTTGTGTGTGTCTGTGTGTGTGTGTGTGTGTGTGTGTGTGTGTGTGTGTGTGTGTGTGTGTGTGTGTGTGTGTGTGTGTATATATATATATATATATATATATACATACACACATACATATACATATTTATGAATATATATAGATAGATATCTATGGGCCTGTTGTATATGACTGAACTGCCCTAATGTTGAAAGTAAAATGCTGATAAAATAACTTCAATCATACACAATAGTGAACACAAACAAACCCAAAAATAATATTGAGGGAGGAAAACTATTTTCTCTTGCGATATTAACACTACCCCCCCATTACTAGCCTCAAATTTGTCTGAATACTGGCAGTGCTACAGTAAGTTTTTAATGATGTTAAGATGTAGGGTTAGGGTTGAGAGAAGGGACAGCTTTAGGGGTAGGGTTAGCACCCATTACTAAAGAGTCCAGGGGCACCCCTGTAGGAGAAATGGTAAGGGAAGAAGGGTTGAAGAAGTCTCAGCCATGTAACCAGTCCAGTGAGCTTCAAACATATCCTCTGCCAGATGGTGTTGCAGTATTGCAGAGGAGGTTACTGATGTTGAGGGTACTGAGGTCTGCATTGGCATTTTGGTCAGCACCAACTGGGTGAACATATCTTCTACATGCTGAAGAGATGGTTTGACTGGCTTAGCTTAATTCTACTGTGGACTACCTCTTCCTGTACATCCTCAACCAAGCTCCAAAGAACCCATTCAGTGAGAATATCTAGGTTGCAATGCCCCAGAGTGCCTGCTTGACCAGCACTTCCACTCCAATGCTTCAAGTATAGTCCTGGCCAAGCAGAGAGTGATCTATTCCTAGCCTGAGAAGTACATTCCTGGACTGCTCCTGAGATATTTGAACTTCTATAAAAGAAAAATGAAATGGGAGAGAAGCAAAACAACAAAGTAAAAAGACATGCATAAGCAAAATAGTAAATAAAAGAGAAAAAAGGGATGGGGAGAGACAAAACAGAAAAAAAGCACAATAAAGCCACACAATACTGCTGTAATGCATGGTATCATGTCATTTACTCATTCAGAGAAATATCTTTATTGAAGATGAGTTGTGTATGGGAAGTGATTATGTGTACACTTGGGAGTAGTGATTGGGGAAGTGGTAATGTAACTGGCAAATGTGTAAGGGTAGTGCTTGTGCATACTTGTGATTGTTTGAAATGTTTTTCTCATTCAATTCAATAATTTTCAAACATATTTTGCAGAGCACAGTTATCAAAAATGAAAGAAATTATCAACTACTGCAGTTAATTCTGCTTAAAAATCACAGGATAGCACACTATCCTTCATATTTTCCTGTCTTTCTTTGAATTCCTTTCAGCTGCAATTGTATAGCAGCAGTTGTTTGCAACATTACCACTGAATTCAGTTTTAAAAGTGTTGCTGTACTACTGTGTATGGCATCCTGCACTATGTGTAATAATTTTTGCTATGATCACTTAAGTATTAAATATTTTATGGATACCTCTTACTCTTACCAGAAAATTCCACCAGCCTCATGACTCATTCTCTTTTGTTGTTGAGCTTTATATTGGATTTCTTCCTCAGCTACATATAAAAGAGAAGGATAATATTGTTTACCTGTTATTGGCTGCATTCTACAAATGCACGTGTCTTATATTCCCAGTATTAATTTTCATTTATAATTTATCCTGTCAGATTGTAACTGTTGAATGCATATGTGTGGCTCTTACAATTTAGTAGTGAAATATAATCCTGCATTGTGTAGGGCATTGAGGAATTATGACTGTATGTATCACTGTGGAAAACCTGAACTCCAAAGGCTGAAATGTAACAATTCAGGGAAGTGTGAATTTCCTTTTCTGAAGAACTTTGTGTAATGTACAGTACTGAGGCATAACAACTTGTTTTCAGAAAGGCTAGCTGCAGGTCATCATTAAAGCAATGTAAAGTAAAATCTCAGTTAACTGGCACCTATGGGGATTGGTAGATGCTGGATAACTAGTTTCTGGTTGCTTGAGAGTTACTATTAAAAACAGGCCTAATACTGTACCCTAAACTATTTGTTTGGTTTGACCTTTTCTCAGGTTGGGGAGAGAGGGAATTTATTCCTATCTTCCTTTTTAAAACTCTAAAACTCTAAAAACATAAGGTATGTTTCTGCGGAGACAAACAGAAAGTGTAACACATGAAAATTGTACTCTATTTCTTTGATATTTTATTGCTGGTCACTTGAGTTCCGGTTAACTGAGAGTTTACTGTAACCCACATTCCCCTACCCCATTACTCAGTCTGACTAGGGTGCAGTAAATGTCATTTCAGCCATGTTGTACTTATGAACGCTGCAGTGTTCATACGAAGAGGTGGTGCAGCAGTTACCATTGTCGCCTCACAGCAAGATGCTCTCCTGTTCGATACTCAGCTGAAGCGCCTTCTATGTGGAGTGTGCATGTCCTCCCCATGGTCGAGTGACATTATAGACATGCAAGTAGGTGAGAGCATGAATGGGCATGCCTTCTTTGAAGGTTGAGCGTCGGGCTGGCAACTCGGCACAGTAAAAAATCCACTGCCAATCATGAGCGGGCTGGAGTTCCGCTGTGGCGACCCCTAACCAGGAAAAGCCGAAAGAATTTTGTACTTATGAACAAACAATTAAGTACAATTCTTTTTATTTATATTTACTTACCTCTCACAAAAACTGTCTTCATGTCATAAATCGAAAAGGTCTTACAACTTTTTCAGTTCAATGCCACTTTTTTACAGCTATAATTGCAAGTTTTACTTCTTAATGTGTTACACGCAGTCAATTTTATTAATATTTGTGCATAACTAATTTCATATACTATATTATCATTTTTACTTATGATCGTAACCTCTTAATAAGTAACAGCTGTATATTCTGACTGTCATGTATAGATGGATGGCTGACTTGATGAAATGCTATTTTTTTATTTTTTAATGCATTTCAGAATGTCACCTCATGTACTTAGTTGAAGCATAAGATATTTGTCTGCTGAATTACATGTACTTGTACAGTGTTTTCTAACCCTCTGTTGTATTTTATATATACATGTATATATATATATATATATATATATATATATATATATATATATATATATATATATATATATGTTTATTATTAAAATGTCGAGGTGAGATATACCCATATGAAAACTTCGAACAATAGATATTCGAAGTTTCATATGGGTGAACATCTCAATGTTTGAAAGTTTATATTAGCAAATGCAGTGTGCATTCGCTAATATAAACTTTCAAAGAATTGTACAGCGATCACGGTATAGCATGGTTAGGATAATCATCCCTTTCTTCACTGTAGTGCGATCTTGAAGTTGGAATATATAGTTGCCAGGGCATGTGGGGGTGCAGGGGGGCTTGCCCCCTTGCAGAAATGTGATGTTAGGTATAGGAGGTCACGTAAAGTGAACTCCTATAGCTAACATCAGGTGATGTTTTCGAAAACAAAGTCGAATCAGCTGAATTTGTTCAGCTGAGTCAAAATTTTAATTTGTTCTATTTTAAATTTCAAGGTTTCCTTTTGATATGTAGGGTCAGAAAATTATTCTGACCTTCGACATGTTGATAGTAAACCGATATATATATATATATATATATATATATATATATATATATATATATATATATATATATATTTATATACAATTCTCCGAACGTTTATATATTCAGCTATATGTGGGTTAAAATTGTACTTACTGTATAACTCTGGCCTTCTCTCCCAAACCTGATCAACCCACTTGAGCAGCATCTGGTCAGCACTACACTTTCCCAAGTTGTCATACCTGTAATAGACACTACTGACTAAAGTGGGTTATACCTGTTAGGGTTGACAAGGTGGTCATCCAGCTTCTGCCAGATATTGATTTTTTACCAGATTCTGGTACATGTGCACACCAGGAGTTTCTCCAGGTACAACTCATGCAGGTAGAGCATTATCATGGCCTCTTTCTCAGACCAGCCAGGAACGCAGCACAGGTGCTATCATCGTTCGAAATGCCAGAACCAGAATTAAGAAAGTATGGTAACGCTGTATTAATCAGGGTCAGAACCACTCCTTGTTGTGTGTGGCATCACATTGACCAAAGATTTTTTTTTTACCAGCAAGCTCATTGGACCAGATATTAATAACATTGACAGATTTGGTGTAACCACAAATGCTGTGTCACACCCTGCTTTTTGTTAAAGGCAAACACTTACTACAGTACACAATTAATGATAGATAATGATAGATAATTTCTAACTCTAATGTAAATTAATTAGGTGTTGCCATTAATACTTATTTATAGCATTTTCACCTTTTTTCTTTTGTCTACATTTTATGACATGCATTCAAGTGTAACCTATCATTTTTTGTCCTCATTTTTCTTCTTGTTTTCCTTTCTTTTATTAATAGGCAGTGGAGAAATAAATATCAATACTAAAGTGAGGAAGTATTTAAAAGTATTTTTAGGGATTTTGTATATGTACTTCTTGTTTGGTCATAACATACACACCTGGATGGCTAGTGATTAACATTCACATTCATTGACAATCAGATGACTCCATTTTGAATTTCACCAGTATGTCTGCATATCAGCTAGTTTTGGTCAACCAGTACATGTCTATAAATAACTTGGGATTGTTGTGGAATGCAGTGGAATTTGTAGCTGTCCATATCACATGTATGCCTTCTCAGACAAGTTCATATAGTGTGGTACACATGCTCACAATCTTTGAAAATCCAGTATACACCAATGTACTTCATAACACATTTGTCTTATAATACAATTCACAGACATGTATATATATATTAGCTTAATGTGCATAGTAAATATGTAAAACGGCCTGAATTTATGCCACAAAGTTGAGCTGTGCCATACTGGTTCACGAATAGCTGAGATAGGATACCTCAGGCATCTAAAAGTAAGATAAACTTTATAAAATAAGTAATAGTCATTAACAGATCAATTAACAGTTGCTGTGATAGTGTTTTAAGTGTCAGTTGCAATGCATTCTGAACTATACATTGATTTTGCATATAATGCACTTCTATCCCAGTGTCTGTACAGGTAGACAAACATTGCCAGGATGAAGGCAGACAGTCTGAGGCCACTTTGCCCACAGTGATAACATTACAAAAAGGTGCTAGGCACAGAAATTACTTTGCACTGAGAACTGGTTGCATTGTGCTTGACATGTGCTTGTTTACATTGAAAACATAATGTCATTCTTATTCTCCATACAATTTATACCTTGTTATTGAACTTGTAAACGCTTACTTTGCATAAAACAAAATTATAGATGTTTAGTAAACCTGTTGTTTTAGTAATGTAAGTGAGGAAAACGTGACTGTCAGTGGCAGGCATTACCACATTTTCAGATTGAAAAATTTGAAGTTGTGCTCTTTGAAATAACGGTTGTGTTACATTGATTTTCTGCAGTTGTTTTGGTGGCAGATGTGATGTTATGAGGTAGTGCCATCTGTGCCAGGGATAGCATGGCAGTACATGTGTGCATATGCCAGCATAGCTAGATGAAGTTTTGCAAAGAATTTTATGTTATCTGATTATCACACTGAATTGTATAGATGTTTGAGTTAAAAATATGCAGTATTTGTAAAGTTACTTGTGCTAAAATGCATCAATGGTAGGTCCTGCTGGACAGAAAAAAATGTATGCATGTATGTATATTAGATTGTATTGTTGTAACTGATCAAATGTGTATGTTTATCAGAGGATCCTGGAATGGTGGAAGGTTTGAAATTGTGTTATAGGTTTCAGACCACAGATCTTAGTAAAGCTCTGTGTGTGTCTTGTACCAGAGTCAGATGACCAGAGATGATGTCATCCTCTAACCAGCATATGGTTTCTTTGCAACTCCCACAGCAGCACTCTGGAACATGACAGGAAGGATTTCTGACAGGATATATATCTGACACATCCACTCAGACAAAGAGAGACATCATCTGGCTTTTGCTGTGGTAAGGCACTCAGAACACATCAGCTTGCCTTGCTTTAGTAAGTAGTCAGTAGTCTTACCTTCCAACACTCATACTTGTGAGAGATGCACTTATATATCCAAATTGGAAGCCACACACTCTCCAGCCAAGACCAGAATAGCTGGTCAACAGGAGAAGGTCAACACTTGCATCAGACAACATAGAACACATAGCCCTCCAGAACAGACACCAGCACTGCCTTCACATAAAAACACAAACCACACACCCACCTTTGCAGATGCTCTCAATAAAAATCTACACAAGCAACAGAGACCTCCAAGGCAGAAACGCACTCAACCTCCACAACACAACGCCAATCACAAGACACATAACTCACTGAAACAGTGTGCCACTCAACCAAAGTCCCTAAGGCAAAACAGCATGCACAACACATTAGTCATAGGTGAGTCGATAGTGAGGCACACTGATGTTCCACTCACTAGGCTGAATAATGAGAAAGTAACAGTCAGCTGCCTGTCAGGTGCCAGGATCTGCCACATAACACATGCAATCAGGTCCATTAACAACAGGTACAAATATGATTCTGTCATTGTACATGTGGGTGTGAATGACCTGAGTCATACCTCCCTGGACTACATGAAAAGAGACATGGAGGAGCTCTTGGATTAAGTAGCCCAGGTGAGTATGACCCTAGCCCTGAGCAGCAGCCTACCCTCACCCAGAATGATACTATAGTACAAGCAGAAAATTATTGATTTCAACAATTGGCTTATTTTCTGGTGTCATCCTAAGGGGATCCAGTATCTGTCTGCCTGGGATAACATGATTGACTGACCTCGATGTTTTGCCAGAAATGGCCTGCATCTGACATTACTGGGCTTCCGGATACTGCCCAAGGCTCTTGCCACCCCTATAGTGACTTTTTTAGGCAGTGTTCCAAAGACCAAATTACCACTGTGACAGCTACAAACAAATGCAATCTGAGGGTCATGCTACTGAACGCTAGAAGTCTAAACCTCAAAATGCACTCACTCGAAGCACTCCTTAAAATGAAGAACATTGACATTTGTGCTGTAACAGAGACCTGGTTCAAGACAGCAGAAAGCACCCTTGCACCACCAGGCTATAACTCATTCCAAACCTTTCGGCCCCAGAACATGGACTGAAGTTCCAAAGACAATGGCGTTTTCATATTCATAAAGGATGCATACACCTCCAGACTGGTAGCCCAACATAATGCATCAGAGACACTTCAGGTGCATCTAACATTGGGTAAGAAAGTGATTCAGGTCATAGCCTGCTACAGGTCCCCAACCATGTCCCAAGACTCACAGTCCACATTCCTAAGCACCCTGGAGAATATTAGGGTCCAACCTAATACTCTCTTACTAGGTGACTTCAATTACCCCTCCACTAACTTGGTAAGCTACTCATGTACCAATACACTTGCCCAGCGTTTCCTGGAGTTCATTAGTTCCAATGCCCTGGACCAGCTCGTTCTTACCCCCACTAGAGGTCTCAACATCCTTGACCTAGTGATTATTAACATGGGCGTCCATTGCTCTACACCAATAGTCAGCTTGTCCCTGGTTAGATCCAACCACAAACTAATCACCTTGGAAATCCACATCTCTCCCACCCCCCCCCCCCACCTCAGCAAAGGTAACCACCACAAAAAACTTCTGCAAAGCTAACTTTGGACTCCTAAAAACAGAGGTGGCTAACTTTGCAGCACCCATCCAAATGAAGAAAAGTTGTGTGACCACAGAATCATACACCAGTGCACTGTATGAACATGTACACAAATGAATGGATCTTGCCATGCCCAATCGAAGAAAGACGCTCTCCTCAAAAAAAAAAAAAAAAAAAAAAAACAATCTGCTGGTCCACTGCCATAAACAAACTCTACAACAGAAGGAGGAAACTGATGTGGAATAAGGTAAAGTCCCAAGACTGGAAAAACTCCCTTATCAGCCTTAACATAAAGTTGAAATCCCTCATCAAATCCTCTAAAGCTAGCTATGAAAGTAGAATTGCAGCAGATAGTATAGACAACAACAAGGCCATCTATAATTATGTAAAGAATCTCCATGGCAATACCCAGATTTTCACTGAGCTACTGCACAATGGTACCTCCTATACTGGACCAACAGATATTGCCAGTATACAGGCCAACAGATTCAGTGCCAACTTTACCCCGCTCCCCCCAAAGGACCAATCACAATACCAGTAGATTGCCAGACACCCAGTATTACTGCTGCACAGGTTACAACAGCACTGCCCAAGGCCAAGAATGCAGCTTCTATGGGACCTGACAATATCCCTAGTTGTGTTCTACATGAACTACAGAGTGAACTGGCACCTCATCAGTGTGCTCTGTTCAATCTCAGCCTTAACTCAGGCTTTGTCCCTACCAAATGGTGCACTGTTACAGTCAACCCTCTCCACAAAGGAGGAGCAACTACCAACTCTGGTAACTATCACCACATTAGCCTGATGAGTCAGATATGCAAAGCTATGGAACGCATCATTATGGACCTAATAAACAAGGATATAGGAAATCTCCAAACTCTGGCTCCCACACAGTTTGGTTTTGTGAAGGGTAGATCATGCCTGTTCAACTTGGTTGACTTCTTTGAGTCAGTCACCAGAGTTGTGGATGAAGGCAAGGTGGTTCATACAGCCTACCTTGATCTGGCCAAGCCTTTTGATACAATTCCCCATTCAGGAATCATAGAAAACCTACTAAGCATTGCATCAACCCTTATATCACTAGGTGGGATGCAAACCGGGTCATAGATAGAACCCACAGTGTGAAAGTAGCTGACTCCAAGTCACACTGTTGACTAGTCAGGAGTGGTGTCCCACAGGGTGTGGTCCTGGGTCCTCTCCTGTTTGGTATCTACTTCTCCGAAGTCCAGACCTACACGAAGGGACTCTGGCTAACAGTTCACAGATGACTGTAAGTTGGGAGCTACTATTAACTACCCAAGTGATGTTAACATCCTACAGAATGGCCTCACTGAGACCAAAGACTGATGTCAGAACCATGGCCTTAAGCTTAATTCCAAAAAATGTGTCATCATCCCCTTTGGGAAAACCCCATTTCCCATGAATTACCACATTGATGGTCATCCACTGAACACAGAAGGTATTATAAGAGATCTGGGAACACAGGTTGACAGGAACCTCTTTTTTGATCACTACATTGCCACTGTGGTCAGAAAGTCCATCTATGTGGCACAGCTCATTATTAAGGGTTGTGCATCCAGGAAGAAAGAGGTCATTGTCTCCCTCTACTCTTCCCTCATTACGCCAGTCATTGAGTACAATGCTCCATTTGGCATGTACCTCACTAGACATCTGCAACAACTGGAGAGGCCACAAAAGTACCTCACAAAGAGGATCCTAGGCCTTAAACACTTGTCCTATATGGACAGACTAAAAAAACTCCAACTATTCTCTGTCTCATATCGCCTACTCAGAGGCGATCACTGCTTGACTTACAAAGTCATGTCTGACTCTGCTCTGTTAGAAATGCTCCATCTAAAAAAAATCCTAATCCTTCCACACCACACACTCCACAGACCTCAACTTCATTACCACAATTATCAGAACATGCTGGGCAGACAGGTCCATTACCCAGAGACTGTCCATGATATGGAACAGACTTCCCATACATGTCAAGCAGAGCACCTTGCTGACCCTCTTCAAGAGAAACCTTGATATGTGGATGGGAAACAGAAAATTCATCCTAGGGATAACTCTAGTGGTTCTACTCGACAGAGGCACTAAGAACTATGGTTGGGTGGCATTATGCCAGGGTAATCCTATGAGCTAGTCTTGTAAAAGTCCCAGAGCCATTAGCCTAGTACACACCTATGAACCTATGAAGTAATTCTTTAGTTAGAGACATTTAGTGAGAATAGTTTAGCATTGTTTTTGCATCTGTGAGAAACTATCAAGCTGTATTATTTTTATACCTTTGTGGTTGAAAATCTGTTGTTTATTGTATTCAGTATTCTCCTGTTTTCTGTTTTATTATTTATCATTAAATATTATAATACTTTTCATTGTGGCTGGTGCTTCTGAGAATTATTTTAACATTTTGAGAGCACTTATGCTTGTTTTATTGACACTGTGTCCACTCCAGAAAGCCTTGCTGCTTTGGTCACAATCTACCATTTGCATTAGCATTAATTTTATATAGTATAATTAAGTAAGCTTTGTAAGATCCTTGGGGTAGCTGACTGGTGGCAGTGAGATTACCTCAGAATCTTGGCAGAAAGGGGCACAGCTAGTAAATCTGTGCCAGCTTTTCCCAGGTGTGCATGTATGTGTGTGAAACGTAAATATCCAAGTGTGTGTATCAGCTACTAGGAACAGAGACACAGACCTCCAAAGTCATCAATGTAGAGTTTTGTTTGGTCCTGGAGAGAGAAAGAGGGTCCAGCCCCAGGTCTGGAGCATGGTTGCTATATGCTCTGAAGGGAAATTGTCCTTAGTACAGCGGGTTGCATTTGAAAATATTGTTTGAATCCATCTTTGATCCTAGTGGCCATGCCTCATCAGAGTCGGTGGTGAGGACTGAGTCTCCTTGATTGGTGGCCCAGAATAGGGATGCATCACAGCAGCAATAACAGGCCTGTGGATTACACTTTAACTACTGAAGTTATGCAGGCAGTACTGTGGCAAATGTCTGACAGTAGCCATTTTTGTCCTGAAGAGTACAGATGGAGAATAAGGAACAAGGCATAAACATGATAACTTTAGCTATGACGAAAATTGTGTATTCATGGCAGCACTTAGGAAATATGTCAACTGCTGTTTGGTAAAGGGGGGCCAGACAAACCTAAAGGAGAAAAGCATGGAGCCAAGTAGCTATGAAATCAATGCAGTTGAAGTGGAGGCAGAAGCAGATCTCTGGCACAGTGCAAGAAAAGAGCAAATCATTTAAGAGGACATGCTAGAAGCAAGGCCAGGAAGAATGCAATTTTCAGGACCACTACTGGGGTGGGGGGCTCCAAATCGTTAACACCAGATGATAAATTCCTTCTGTCCATCTGTGGGGGTGACTATAATACAGAAGATGGTACAACTGGAATAATTAGAAGTGGAGTGGACTTTGTTCTATCAAACCAAAGTGTGCAGTAGCATTTGCATTCATCCACTCTTGAAGGTTGGTTTAAAGTATACAGACCAAACCAAAAATACACAGGGAAGACAAAGTGCACGGATCAAACCATTGTAGTATTAAATCCAAAAAATATCCATCACATGGGAAAAGTAAAAATATTTTAGAAATTTAATGTAGCAAATCCCATAAATACAATAAAGCAAACCGGTTTCGGCTAAAAGGTTATAGCCTTCTTCAATGCAACGAAAATGTATTCAATGGGGAAAACCCTTACTGCTGCTTATATATATCTCACTTAATCAAAGTAATCCATCAATTAAGCTAAACCAGAACTAACTTAACTCATTCAAGCCTGGTTTGAATAAAGCGCCTAACCTAATAATCCAAGAAGATTCTCTTTGATTTAGTAAATTATGCCATAAAGCTTTGCATAACTTGTTCATATGAATTGTGTCTATTCTAGTAAAGGTGAATTTAGCAGTTTTGTGTTTTAGAATATGTTTATAAAGGGCATTAGAAAACCTTTTATTTCTAATTTCACTTAAGTGTTCACTGATTCTATGTCTGAAAGGTCTGGATGTTTGTCCAACATAAAATGAAGAACAATAGCAAGTGGCCACTTAGTTCTGGTTTAGATTAATTGATGGATTACTTTGATTAAGTGAGATATATATAAGCAGCAGTAAGGGTTTGCCCCATTTAATACATTTTTGTTGCACTGATGAAGGCTATAACCTTTTAACTGAAACCGGTTTGCTTTATTGTATTTATGGGATTTGCTACATTAAATTTCTAAAATATTTTTACCTTTCCCATGTGCTGGGTATTTTTTGGATTTAATACTACAATGGTTTAAAGTATACACCTGGAAATGTTTAACATTGAATGGTAGCAAACAGTGCTATCATGAAACACTTCACAATTCATTATTATTGTCAGCCTTGTACATCAGCAGCTAATGAAAATGATCGTAAGTGTCCCACCACCCAATCTAATCCTGTAAGCATGGTGTACCCTATGCTGTTGCAGTATTATTAATTTGTTCTAATGATTTCTTTTACAGAGACAGCATCAGAAACAAACAGTTCAACTGTACCAATAAATATGGCTGAAGTCAGCAGTAGAATGGGTGTTGTCGATGATAATGATGATGATTACGACATGTTAGTAACTCTACAGAAAGTTACACTGCATCACAAAGTCAAACACAGGCTAAAATTCCACTCAGACTTCTTCAACAGGAGCAAACATTTACACCAGTGTCTCACAGGCAGAAAAACATTGTCAGGATGAAAGCAGATAGTCTGAGACCACTTTGCCCACAGTGATAACATTACAAAGAGGTGCTAGGTGCAGAAATTAATTTGAACTACCTCAAGAAACACATGGAAGCAGCAACAGGAATTGTGCTGTGACAGAGTTAGGGCTCAAACCAGTGCAACAGAGTGTCAGCTAGAAATGGACAAAGTCCTACAGCGTATGCCCGAAGATTTCAAATAGTTTTCAGGATTAATTTAAGTCTTCTAATATATTTCTTACTGAGTTTTATTCGCATTTCTTCATGTTTTATTGTTGATCCTTCATCAATTCCCAGATATTCATACACTCCCTCTCACTCAAGTTCTTTTATATGACATTCTTGTCCCAACCTGATGTTTTATTGGTGCTTCAGCTTCCTGCTTTAAAGGTTGCTTTTGCACATTTATCAAGACCAAATGACATTCTTATATCTTCTGAAAATGTTTTGACTATTTGTAGTTGTGCTTTCAATTCCTTATCTGATGAGCTATACAGTTTTAAATCATCTACAATGAGAAGATGAGAAGACTTCACACTTTGTTGCTTTCTGGGATCCAAATTATAGCCATGGCCTAAACTGTTACGTAGACAGCTTAATGAGTTAAGGGCAAGACAAAAGGGCAGTGGTGACAGACAGTCACCCTGGAATATCCCACTTTGAATTTTTATCCATGGAATAATAATTTGTCTTTTATTGTGGCTTAACTGCAAAGTGGTTTGCCACTGTTTCATGGTCTCTGTGATGTAGTTTATCAGCATAGGGTGTATCTTATACATTTTTAAGCACTCTTTTATCCATGAATGTGGGATACTGTCAAACACTTTTTTGTAATCTATCTATGCCATGCTTAGATTCCCCCCATTTTAAAGTTCTCCATTATGGCTTTATTTAATAACAAATGATCCTTTATTCCATCTGACTTTCTTTTATTATCCTTTTGTTCTATTGTCATAATTGAGTTTTCTTCTAAATGACTATAAACTATGTCTGCATCAGTTTCAGTGTATAGCTTAAAAATTGTTGGAAGGCAAGTTATTAGCCTATAGTTTTTATGGTACCTTGCATGATCACTTTTAGATAGGAGCATTGTTTTTCCTGTTGTTAACCAGGCTGGTGTCTTTTCGGGGTGTGCATATAGATAGGACTTACTTCTGGCTAAATCTTCACGCAAAGATGTTAATACTTTTAGCCAAAAGTTGGGTACTTCATCTGGGCCTGGGGTTTTCCAATTAGAGACTATACATACTTTGGTGTCCACAGGAATATGAAGTCCATGCATTTCTTCGCTTCCACTAAGGGTGCTCAACCATGCCTGCTAAGACCCCTATAACATTCCTGTCCACTCCAAACCTATCAGTGATTTCCTGATTTTCATAATGGGTAATCCTTTGCTATATTAATGCCTTCTTGTTGGGTGACCATCACTGGACCCAAGCAGTTTTTGCCTTTCCAAGACAAGAAAATCTGACCTAGAAATAGTAAAGCTCACCGCAAAAGATAGCATTTTCACCAACTGCAACTTTGATACTTTTGGAGAGTCTTCCCTTTTTATAATACATCTGGTGCAACTGCAGTAAAGTGGTAAAAACTGACAATGAATTGCAATTGGTGTAAAACAGCCTTAATTAGCATAAGAACGTTTACATCACTTCTTATTACCATCTCATTATTTACTTATTTGCACACCTACAGTCAGGGACATAGCGAATTAGCATAATCAGCCTCTACAAATCATGGCTTAGATGTACCAGTTTGTACTCAACCCTGAATTCTCTAATGCATTTGTACAACTATGAGTATTGCCCTAAATGCCAGTCATAAAAAACAAAATTCTCAAAACATCATACTGTATCAACTTTTGCCTTTTCTTTTGCTCATTTCTCTTGAAATTGTTGAAAAGGGCCTTTAACAAACCAAACAGGTTACCCAAAATATTTCTAGCCTCTAATGATAAATGATGGAAGATGTCTACAGGAGGAAAAAAAAAACTACATTTGTAGTCTTACCTTTCTTTATAACATGCTGCTCGCACAATTAGTACATTGTACATTATGTCTAAGCATATTATTTCCAATTATTGCATTTAATGCCACAAAAAGAACTGTTGAAATCGATACTAACAAAGACCTCATGTTTGTTTGGTATTATGTGCAGTATGCAGTCTGTCCACCTGGATTTAGAAAATCAATATATCTTCCAAAGTCTGACTACTGGACAAATCTTGCAGTCAAGTAAAGGGCATATGAGTGTACGTACTCTCCAGAGGACTGTTGTTAACTGAGGCAAACAGTACTCCTTAATAAAGGCTTTGGTTGAAGTTGGGTACCATACTTCAACATTTATACTACAGACAGATGCTGTGGATTATCTCGATAGCCTTACTCAACTTGAGAGACTTATGTTTAATTTATATACCTCCAAGTTAGGTCATGTTTTCCTTTGTTAAAATTGACAGAAATCAATACAATTCTAAGATTTACTACAATATGTATTTGCAAAAGTATTGTGCGCGCGCACACACACACACACACACACACACACACACACACACACACACACACACACACACACACACACACACACACACACACACACACACACACACACACACACACACATGCACTAAAACACATACTTATTTTACTTTTATGTTCACAATTTATAGCAGACCTCAAATATGTTATTTCTCTCCCCTTTTGCATATCATGCTGTTAATTTTTTCCTCATGATGAAAATCTTGTTTCTCCTAAGATATTGTATGAAACGTGTAATTTGTGACTGAATGTTATGATACTGTAATGTCTGTTGGGTGTCTGCATTCTGTTAAAAAACAATGAATTATCTATATGTATATAGAGCTTTTCGCCCCAGGCCTCCGGTAAACAAATGTCAAATAAATAAGTAAATAAATAAATGAATATTTTTAGCAAAATGTTTTTGCGGATGGTTGACTCTTCAGCATATTTAAACTGGTTGATAGAATGAAGTATTTTTTTTTCTGAAAAAGTCTAACCCTCTATGTTGATAAAAGTATATGAACAAACATAAACAACTGTAAAAACAAGAAAAGAGAGATGTAAGTTTAAGTTTACAAGTAACTAGAAAAAAAGTATTTTATTCCACAGAATGTCAGTATGAAGCACTTTTCATTAAGTGGGATAGCAAAACTTCTTCAGATAAAAAACCTTGCTTAACTAATGTTTTAATATACATCATGTGACTACATTGGTCATTAAAATATATTCATTATTCATTAGCAAGTCATTGAATTTAGACATACAGTACATTGTTTTAAAAAACAAGAGACTTATAACGTCAGAAACTAGAACCAAAACTAAAAAAAGTCAGAAACTTAAAAAGTGCTTGACATTCCCAACAAAAGATTTTTTTTGCTTTCATTTGTTTTTTAGATTTATTTGATATTTAAATTCATACTAAAAATATATATGTGTATAGAAAGGAAATGTATTTAAAAAATGTTTGTATATATGTATGTATATGAGCTTTTATTTCATTAGCGCTTTCAATTTTAAAATGCTTGCGATAGAGCATAACTCATCAAGCCTGGGTACTGACAGGCATTTAGTTTAAGTTGCCATAACAGTTCTGCTCATCCAAGTAGTAGGGGCACTGGTCCACCTCTTATATCTGTCTGGACTTGGTCAATGACTTTAAACTTGAATTTGTGATCTAGAAAGTCACTGCAATGTTTGGCTAGTGCATTGTCAAGTTTTTTCTTTCCTATATTGTAAATATGTTCGTAAACCCTCTCTTTAAACTTACGGTCGGTTTTGCCGACATAAAATGCTGGACATGATTGGCGTGATGCTAAACAGACTATAGATTTAGTTACAGTTAAACCTTTGGTGTAATCAGTAGGTCTTGTCTCTCACATTAAATCTACATCCTGTTTCAATGTGTTTACATTGATTATATGCTTCGCACCTCAGCATCCCTGGGTTTCTAGCAGGAATTGGTCTAATTGATTCAGGAATGTTTTAAAGATTCCTACCTTTCTTAAAAGTCACTTCAGGGTGGTCACCTAGTTTACTTCCCATATCTTGTTCTGCTGTTAATAACACCAAGTTTAAGTGTTTTTACTTTTTTAGTTTTGGTTCTAGTGTCTGACTTTATAAGTCTTTTTTTAAAACAATGTAATATATGTTTAAATTCAATGACTTGCTAATGAATAATGAATGTGTTTTAATGACCAATGTAGTCACATGATGTATATTTAAAAATAAGTTAAGCAAGGTTTTTTTATTTGAAGATTTGCTATCCAGCTTAATCAAAAGTGCATCATACTGACGTTTTGTGGAATAAAAGACTTGTTTCTAGTTACTTGTGAATGTACAGCTCACTTTTCATGTTGATGAAAGTAGTTAACCATTTAATAGTTACCCATTCTTCTCAAATTCCTCTGCATTTTTTAATGTTTACAGTGTTCTGCAATGAGTATATTTAGCCAGAAAAGCATAGCAAAATGTTATCATGATTCCACAGTGAATGGTCCAGTAAATAAAATCTTCTGTAAGGTAAGCTGACTGTTACCTAGTAACCTGAGCCCAGCTGAGAACTCAGAAACGAAAAAAAATTAAATCCTTACTAATTTGTTGGATGTAATATATCAGAATATGATATTCACAGTTAAGAAGTAAAAGAATGGAGTATATTGATATCCTGCAAATGCATTAGTAGTCAGTCTAAATATGTCTTCTTAAATCACATACTGTTTGAAAGAATGAACTTGAGAGAGGAGCTAAAGACTGACTGAATGACAGAGACAGAAGAGCAGTGCATGTAAGACTTCAAGAGTTTATGGATGACCAGATCAAGATGGAGAAGTAATAAACCATCATTTGATTCCGCTTATGAACTGCTATTTGAATTGGTATTCACACATTTGCTGATGTATCATATTGGTTTTAGTGGAGAACTTTATGACATTAAATTTGCTAATTTAAGTCATAATTCCAAAATGAGCCACAAGAAACAACATGTTAATTTTCTATAAAGTAAGTAGTTTTCTTCTCTAGTTACTCAAAAAACATAGAACTTGCTTGAGAACTAAAACTAATCATAGTAAAGCATGTGGACAATGTTAGCAATAACATCTCAACAGTTATATTCTGTGTTAAACTATAATGTCAGCGTTAGTTACAGATCTCATCACACCACATAAAACAACATAGCCAACAGATAATTTTCAACAACAATTGGAATAAAAACAAGCATTTCTTATCAGAACTAACCTGAGTTTCATTTTTTATAAAACTTTATAGTTGGTTCTGTTCTTAAGCCTCCTGAATGTTTATTTTAAAAGCAAGACCCTCTGTTATCATTAGAAGCTCTAAAGGTATGCTTAATCTGGCTTCAGTAACACATAGATCTGGGAACAATTATGTAATGTAGGTACAATGCAAAACGTCCTGTGAAATGTAAAAGCAAAATTAAATCAAATGTGACTGGAACCATACAGAATCAGAAAACTAGGCAAAGCAATTGCAGTGGTACAGTAATAATCACATAGGCATATTCTTTAAGAGATCTGTCACAACTGTAAAATCAGTAATTTGGGGTCCCATGTGAAGCAGTCATGACTTGATGTCATGAAATAATACCTCATATGAGTCATTGATAGGTTTAGATTGTTGAGTATTTTTCTAAGTGTCAGTTGTCAGCAAATATGACTCTGATCTGGGATTGTTTTGAAACTTTTTTTTTTCACTTAATAGCTGTTCACCAAGATGTATTAGGGCCAAACAATTCCATGAAGCCTTCTAATGGAGGTATCATTTACATCTGATACCTGACATCCTAGTAATGTAATTGCATTTGGTGACACGCTAATAGATATAATATAATGCCGTTCCCTGCAATAAAAACAATTCAAAATTCCAATCACAGATTAGAATTCTTGAAGTATTTACATAAGGAAAAATTAGAAGATCAGCAGATTAAGGAGTATTTGCCATCATCTGACATTTCTGGTCATAATAGTACTCAAGAAGCCATTTTGTATAGCATGCATGCACTGTTACAATGAAACAGCAACTGCAATGTATTGCTTCAAGTCTCAGGGAAGAGT
Source organism: Protopterus annectens (assembly GCF_019279795.1). NCBI lineage: Eukaryota > Metazoa > Chordata > Ceratodontiformes > Protopteridae > Protopterus > Protopterus annectens. The sequence continues at coordinate 334,317,338 of NC_056734.1, forward strand.
TAATTGCTTCTCTTTACTGAATATCTAGTAGTGGTTACTTAATTTAAGTGATAAACTGTTAAGCATTTCATCTGTAAGTCAGTTTAATAATATTTCTTTTAAATGGATCTGTTTCTAAACATTGTACCTCCTTACACTAATTTCCCAAAGAAGTAGAAAGAACAAACCATATTACACAGTCTGAATGTTCATACTGGAAAAATTATTATAGTGTGTGTGTGTATGTGTGTGTGTGTGTGTGTGTGTGTGTGTGTGTGTGTGTGTGTGTGTGTGTGTGTGTGTGTGTCTTTGTATATATAGGGTCTATTTTAAATCAGCGAATGCTTAAAAAAGTGAAGGCTAATTTATTGACCCCATGTAAGTGAAAGCTTACAATCCTGTACACTGAGAACAGCAATTTTTTTTTCCACAGCTGTTCCAAAAAAGAAAAAAAAAACTTTAAAACATTACATAAAGTGGGGGGCTGTGCCCCTTACCCCCTACTTAAATATACCAACTCTGAGATCGCACTACAATGACAAAAATGACAAAATAATGAAGGTGGCCAAGCGATTTCTTAAGAATTCGTTTATATGCCGTTTCGATATTTTGCCATTTCGTGCTTTCAAGTTTGATCAAGATGAATATATATATATATATATATATATATATATATATATATATATATATATATATATATATATATATATATATATATATATATATATATATATATATATATATATATATATGATAAATATATTTATATATATATATATATATATATATATATATATATATATATATATAAATATATATATATATATATATATATATGATTCAGTGATGCACACTGATAGGCCAATTTGGAATGAATCAGCAGATGCTGTTAGAGATAGTTTGGAGTGTGACAATGCTTTTCTAGGTGGCAGAAGCAAAAACTTGATGGCCATATGCATGTTGGGAAAGGACAACTCTTTTGCCAATGCTCTGGCTGGTTAGGATAGAAAAGGTGAGATCTTTCTGGCTCCGAAGAGGAGGGAGTTTATTTTTGTTCACACTTTGTCTGTGTGGAAATGGAAGTTTAGTGAATGATCAAGCCATAATCCAATGTATTTGAAGGTAGAGGTTGGTCCTGTGAAATGGTTGTATAAATCAAAAATAGTTAAAGAGTCAAGTGCTTGGCTAGTTTTCAGTGGAGTTCAAAAAAGCATAGCTTTAGTCTTGTCTTGCTGAGGTTGAGAATTAGTTTATGGTTTATGAGCCATTGATGGAACTCATATACGTTTAATTGGAGTCTGGATTAAATGTTTATTATACAAAGATTATTTATTTATTTATTTTATTGATTGATTGATTGATTGATTGGATTGATAGATTGATTGATTGCATTTGTTTAATGGGATAATCCAAGTGGGCTGAAAGCTATCCCTTTTCAGTGGGGGCCCAGGGAGAAAAGATCCAGAAACAAATTACATTACACAACAAACATAGCAAGCAAAGGCATGCAAGCAATCAACAAATTTACAAACTTTAAACAGAGTATCATTAATTAATAGCAGCATCAAGTAAAGGGTTATACAACATACTTGAAAATAAACTTGATAAAAGGAGAGAAAAAGGGGGAAATAGAGAATTAGTATTAAGGGGTTGAGATAATGTTTTAGGATAGGTAGAAAGAAGAAGAGGGAGAGACAGAGGACAAGGACGAGAATACCAATAACTGAGGAAAAAATATTTGGAAAAATAGTGCTTAGAAAGAATAGGAGAGACATTTCTCCCCAAGAGTAGTACAAATACAAATACAGGTATATTTTAGACATTCTCATGTTTGGGCTTTAAAAAGGTTGGTGTTTACTGTATTTCTTAGAATAAGAGGAATGCAGCTCCACATTTTGGCCAGGATGGAGGAATACATAGGGCCACTAGCTGAGTTGTTAAATTTTATAATAGTTTATAGTATTTTGTCAATAGGTCCCTGCTGTCTACTTGGGTTATAAAGTTGGAGAATATTTTTTCAAAGTAGGATATTTTTCTGGATAAGAGATGAGTTTGTGGGAAGTGACTAGTTGGGAATCTGCAAGGTAATACCTTATCTCTAACCACTGAAGTTTTTTTAAGACAAGACAGTGATATGTCCTATAATGACGACAGACAGCATGTTTCACCATGTTATAATAGCACTGTTCCACAAGGGACAGTTGAATGGACTGTAGGTGAATCAAGATGGGTGCAGCATAAAGCAGTGTATTGATGAAAAGAGCATGAACAATAATTGTTTGGCATTGTAGTTGATGTATTGTTTGACTAGAGGGCACCTGGCTTTTCTTGAGTGCATTTTACTGCTTGTTTTATGTGATGATCAATTTTTAAGATTTATCAATATCAACTTCTAAAAACATAATTTGATTTAATAGTTATAAGTCGATGTGGTTAGAGGAAGTGATTTTGAAATAATTTTTGTAGAAATGTGAATGCTTTTGGGTAATTAGTATCAGCTTTGATTTTAGGCTTAACATATAGCTGTGTATAACATATAGCTGTGTATTAGTCAGGCAGGCCTCTATGGTGAATAAGATTCTTGGGTGAGATGTTTTAGTTTATCTATTCTTTTATTAAAACAAATGATTGCTGAGTCATGTGCACAGTGTATGATAATGGCTTGTTTTGAAACTAGGTGAAAATTATAATGAATATATTGAACAACACGGGGCCTATAATGCATCCTTGAGGGACATCTATTGTAATTGGAAGGAAATTGAAGATGTCATTTTGCTGTTTTACTGTCTGTTGCCTATTTCATACATAGCTGGAGAAGCAAGATAATGATGCCTAATGTATTTCTAGGCAAGATAGTTTTTGAAGCAATTACTGGTGGGATAGCATGTTGAAAGTTTTGGATAAATCTAGGAAAAGTTCTGTGACTAAGTTTCCATCTTTGGAATAATTACTCTCCATGTTAAGCCTTGTCTCCTTCAAGACCATCCTTGATCATTTCATGGATCCCTGGAAGGTCATGAACTACTTAAAGTGTTTTTTTTTTCTTCTGGAAGTGAAGGGTACTTGTTAAGGTTGTGTATGTGACACACATGATCTTCTACCTTTATGTCATGAAATCCCTGTAATCCTATCGCCTTTTATTTATTTATGTATGTATGCATGTATGTATTTATTTATTTATTTATTTTTATGTGTTTACCAGTGCAGAATATTAACAAACACTGACCAATTACAGGCTCTTGTAGTGCATTTATCAAAAACACAAAGGTCTACATTCTTCACAGTAGAACAAAGACAAACTATAATCTAAGAGAAACAACCCCTGTTTTGTAGAAGTGATTTTTCCAGATGAATTATAGAGCCACAGTATTGTCTTTGCAGTATTGGTTTTCTATACATTACATGAAAGTTATTCACTTCTGTGACTTTATGATAGAGGATATGTAGGTATCAGTTAAACTTCAGGGTTTACTTTGCTCTGTTGTCATGCATCTTACACAAAAAAATAACCAACACATATTAGTTTAATTAAATAGTTATATCAGATTACAGTTAATAGACTTTTTGACTTACTAGATCAAATAGTGTTGCCTTTATCTACATTTTTATGATGCCATTGCTTGTATACCTCAGCAGAGCACATATATACAACAGCCATAACTTATGTGACTGGTTTGGAAAAAGGCAGATTAGCAAGTTTATAAGGATGCCACCAGCAGTGTCAGTTTGCAGAAGAAATCTACCATCTAAATAACATGATGGGAAGGGCAATAATATTTATTCACAAGATAATGCCATAGCAATATTAAACACTGGTTTGCTTGAGTACAACCTATTACTTGATTTTAAGGAATTACATAATGCAATGGATGTACAGTGCTATCTGTGGCATGACTCCAAAGGGGTATGTAATGAGTGAAGAGATCAGAGGTACCTTATTGGACCAAGAGGATATGTGCAGTGTTTAGTTCATTTACTCAGTGCTTTAAGCATATATTGATTTTTAGATATCTAAGTTTCAGCTTCCTGTTGGTAAGAAATCTAATATAGCCCCACCCTCAAAAAATAATATAATTCCATGTAGCAGCTACTCTATAAAGACAGTTAGAGATTGTTTCCATTTTTATTTTATGTATTTATATGTATGTATGTATGTATGTAAGTATACATGTATGTATGTATGTATTTATTTATGTATTTTCATTTGTTGACCAGGGAAGTCTGACTGGGTGCAGAACCCACTTTCAGCAAAAGACCCAGGTAGAAAAGCTCCATTGGTACAGTATAGTACAAGATAGAATGTAAATTAGCACATTTAAATTAAACATTGGTATCATCTTTGCAATATTAGAAAATTACATACAGCAGCATATTAAACTGGTTCACACTATATAAAAATAAATCAAATAAAAGGATAAATTCCCAGTGGTACAATTACACTGGTACAGTACATTTAATACTAATACAGTCACAAATCATGTTAAATGGGAATATATACCAGCATGTGTAGTGGAACAGTTGTAAATACGCATATGTTTAAGCAGAAATATAGATACTTATACTAAAGTGGGAGTTAGACAAGATAATCAGGTAGGAAGCAGTACTTTGTTGGCAAAACAATGTTAGGTGTGGACATTAGTGTTAAGAATTGCTAGTCTAAGAGTAGACAGTATACTAGTAGTAGTTACAAGAGGTTTACATGATATACCTTGTATTGACAGCTGAATTTTATTAAGGCCTAAATATTTGGGGATCTGAGAGAGAGAGTGGGATTTGGGGAAGTGGAAGTAAGGGAGAGGGTTGTTTGTGTAACCTGGTGAGGAGCAAGTGCATAGCCAGGAGTCCTTGAGATGATCATTTAGTTGACCTCCAAAAGTGGACAGGTTGTTATTGAGTCTCTGTGGTAGAGGTAATGAGTTCTATAATATGGGGATGTGAATGCAATGACAGGCTTCTCCTGCAGAGGTTTTAGGTTTATGAATGGATAGTAAAGGCATGTCTGTTGAGAGTAGACTTGGAGAATACTTTTTAGGCATGGACACCTGTTAGGTTTATGAACAAAACTATGGGTAACAATTAGCTGTGAGTATTATTATTTTTATTTATCCTTTGTTGAACAAGTTAGTCCCACTAGGGTAATAATCTCTTTCCAGGAGAGATCCAAGGTGGAATTTATACTACTATGGGAAATGTGGCCAGGGCATAGGGAAACTTTCCCTTCTCTTCATGATAGGTATCGTGGGATCTATTACAATTACCACTAACTCAAAAAAATGGGGTCTGGTTTAACATCTCAGCCAAAGAATGTCATGCTCAAGAATGCAGCACCCCTCTTATACTACACTGTTGTATCAACGATTGATGTACCTGCTGTGGGAATAGAGCACACAACCATCAGCAAAGACAATGTTGCTACCTGTTGCACCACTGACTTTGCATAAGTAGCTGAGGTGATGTGATAGTTCTAGCCAATATGTTTTCTGAGGGCAGTGCAGTGACGGGCCCTATAAGGGAGGTTACAAGCAAACTTGGCAATTTTGTTGTAGCATTGTTGTAGCTTGGAGAGTTGGTTGGCATGGAGATTTACTAGTATAAAAGAGATATAAAGCTCCTATGCTCAAACTCAGTGGTGCAAGATTTGGGAACACAGGTTGACAGCAATAAAAACTTCAATCATCATGTGTCCACAGTGGCAAGGAAGCCCTTGTACGTTGTGCATCTCATAAGTAAGGACATTGCATCAAAGACTAAGGATGTTATAACTCCTCTGTACTCGACCCTCATCAGACCACTACTAGAGTACAATGCTGCCTTTTGTATGTACCTCACTAGATACCTACAACAGCTGGAGAGACCACAGAAGTTTCTCACCAAGTAAATTCAGAGCCTCCAAAACATAACCTACATGGAAAGGCTGAAAGCTCAGTCACTGTACTCTGTATCTTACAGGAAGGGTGAGACACGACTTGTGTTTGGCCTAGAGAGCAGTCTCCTAATGGAAAGGCTGCACATCCACAAGTCAAATGGGACAAGAGTCACTTGATCCAGAGATCTCGACCTTGCCTGTGACATTAACAGAACATACTGGAGAGACGGATGTATCTCACAAAGATTGCCACTCCTCTGAAATAAACACTCAGTTCATGTGAAGCAGAGCTCATCAATAACCCTATTCAAGAGCAACCTAAGAAACTGCTTGGGAGACTGTAAATTCACACTAGGGGTGGCACCTATTTCCCTCATGGATAGGGGCAGTTTGTGCTGATCATAGACTTTCTCTGAGAATAATGACCATCTATTTCAAGGTCATTTAGGGAACACAGGTGTAGCATGGCTAGTCTTGTAAAGGCCCTACAGCCATTAACCTAGTAACCTCCTATGAACCATTAAAGCAGTGTCGGTAGTACATATGTGGATGATGTAATTGTTTTTCTGCTAAATTCACTGAGGTACTATTTTGTTTAATATAATGTTCCAGGTTTTTGATTTTTTTTTGATTACTTGTTTTTTTGTCTGTTTGCTTCTTTGATTGTTTGATTGTTTGCTTTATAGCTGAGTTAAAAGGGTGTCTCAGCAGACTATTTCCTCCAAAACCTCTGACAAAACACAGATAACACAAAGTTGACACTTTGTGTTGTGCAGAAAACATTTACTCATTCAAAGTATGATTACAATCTTTTTAAACAAAAAAATCTAACTGTTAACCATATCAACATTTTTTTACATAGCAGTCGAGTTCCCTCTAATGTGGCAGAATAACTGAAGGAACTGTGACTCTCTTTCTCTCTCTTTTGATGATGTAGTATTACTATGGCTACCCCAGCCTTTGTAATGTTTTAGAAGACAGTTGAAATATTGCCTTCATTATTTATCTCTTCTGAAAATTCACTAACTCATCTGGTATTTTCTGTGAGACGTTTAACATTTCTAGGATTAGATAAGCAGTTCCAGTTGTCCATGAAATAGTTACTGAAGTTACAGGTCAGTAAATCATTTCACAAAAATTACTACATGGTATAGTGAAATGTCTCTCTAAAGAGAGATTTCAGTTTCTTGGTCATGTGATTTCAGGTAATGTCACCTGTTGGAAACTTACTTTCTTCCTATGTGTCAACCTCTACACAATGAGGATATGTACATCAAATGTTTAATTGGAGAATCATATTCAGTGAACTTTTAAACACAATAATAAACTCTATGCTTTCAGGTTGCTCATTCAGGTCAGTGACAAAGCAGACAGTGTATACAGATATCTATGCCTTGATGCTTGAAGATTTGAAGCCTGTGGGCTCCATTCCCATATCAGTACTTTGATTTATTTTCAGTGCTAACATGCTGACACTGCAGTACAGCTTAATGGAGTATATATGCATATATGTGTGTGCGTGGGGGAGCTACACTATTGTATGTGCCATCCTTCATATGACATATTAAGCCAAGTTCTTGTCCCCCAAGCCAATGGTGGATGAAGTGGATGTAAAAGATCCCACAGTACTTATGATAAAGAGTAGGGGGATGGTATTTAATTCATTCAAAATCAATAAAAATATAAATGCAGAACAGTTTTGTTCTAACTGCTAAATGTCAGAACACATTGCACTATGACTCCATTTCTTATTCTACATTACATAATAACATCTTTTTTACTACCACATATAAATCTAGAATACCAGTTTACATTCTGCTAAAACACATACACTAGATACTCCACATCAAAGAAAAGATGTATAACTTCTTAATAGTGAAAATAACTCAGTCTTTGAAAGTCCATATTTGCCAGCTAAATCCCAAAACTGCTGAATTTTATGACTCTACACAAACTCATGAAATGAAGTTTCAATATTTCTACATGTGGAATGTTTCTGTGTCAAACTTTTTTATACATTATTTTTTTACAGGTAAATTATTATGCACTAATATCCATATCATATCAAATCCCTTAAAATGAGAATTTCATAAATAACTGTATCTTAAACTGTATTTCCTTTAACAAGTATACTAAATTTGCTATCCTTGCTCAATAAATTGTTTCATTAGTACTATCAGTCATGTCACCCATTTAGTTACATTAGCTCTGCAGTAACATTTCAGTGATGCGTCTTTCTCCATAATGCCTTGTATTCCTTGCAAAAACAGTTTTGCCCACCTCTCAATATTTTAATTCATTAATGTTTTGCAATACATATTTCATAAAAGAAATCTAAAGGCACTTGTTAATGTTATTGAAATAAACTGAAATATTGCACTTTTCTAAACAATTTATGAAGATGCTGTTGTATTTTCAAATGATTTTACTGAATTTTTTTTTTTTTTTACATTTCATCACTGTAAATTATATTTGCTTTTCCTAAGTCTAGCTGCTACTGTGCTTTGAATTTGCCTTAATGTGTAGGTCCGCATTGTTGAAAAGACTCTTGAAATAGAAATCATTCCTGAATGACAGTCTTTTTCTTGGTTGTGACTCATGAGATTAATGGAATATAAATATTGACTAAAGAGTCCCACTTAATACTGACGATACCTTTGGTAAGTTCATCCATTACACTGGACATTTTAGGGCCCCCATAGTGGATGCTCACAATCAGAGATAGTTGCAACTGCATTACCCATAAATTAGATTTCACTTTCTATGAATCTGGTTCAATAACAGCTATAGCTCTGTCATCCGACCAACTGACCTAACTAGTACAACAGACTAGCTCCCAAATAACAATTGTCAAGCTCTGTAACTATAACATGACATAAAAAATATTTCCATTTAAATAACAGATTTGGAAAGTCATTTGGAAGCCTAAGTCCACGACTGTTCTGGAATAAGCCCTAATGATAGGATACCCTTCTTTACTCCCTGTCAGCGGGATGACTCACGTGCTTTGGACGTGTTATTGTTGACAAGTAATATGCAAAGTCTTTAGAAAGGTTCAAAACATTAGCGTGATATGACTACTGGTTAGCTGTGAATCAGGAAGAAGGAATGTAGAAGGAAGGATATTGAAATATATTAAACCAGAATTCTGCTGCCTTCACCCAATGGACTATTAATGATTCTTTCTTCTCTATGGGAATATTGAGTTTAATCTAAGAGGGAATATTCTTTTATTTCCAGTTAGCAGTGGTTGATTTATTTTCTAATGCTAACATGCTGACATTACATGAAGGAACAAAGAAAGGTCAGTATTGTTGCATATTCAACCTTTCAAATGCATTATTCATTTAAATAATTTGTCTTTTTTCCTACACAATATTGTAATGTATAGTCAAGGTCTACTTTCTATTGGATGACAAGCTTCCTGACTATGAATAGTCATGACTTGGTTCTTATTGGCAAAAAAAGCTTCCTGGTTAAAGATGATTGGTCCCTTTGTTATGGTAAATAGCTGGTTCAGTATGACTAGTTCATTGGACCAGCTTGTTCCTGTTTTTTGCTGTTTGGTTCTACTGTTATTCTGAATTATTTTGAGACTGGCATGCTCATGATTGAAAGAAATAGTTTCTGATAGTCTCTCATTGGTCATGTTGATATGCTAAATGGCTGATTCAGTTTGAGAAGCTCATTGATCCAGCTTGTTCCTGATTCTTCATGATTGGCTATTACTCCTTTTATAAGAAAAATCATTGGTTAATGGGTGAGGATCTGAAAATGTTTTTTTTACTGAAAGCGCTTTTCCACCCTAGAACTTCATTTTATGCTACGTTTTATTGTTCATATTAAATAATTTGTTTTTTAACGTGACATGCTCGTCTCACAACAGCCTTGGTGGTGCGTCTCATCTTTGTTCCTGCATTCTATTATTCTACCAAGGTATTTTATTTACCTTCCTGAAGAAAGCCATGATTATCTGGGCTATTATTCTGGCATGGTATTTTCCATCCTGACGAAATCCATGCCCATCTTAGTTACTATCCCGCCCTGATATATATACATATATATATATATATATATATATATATATATATATATATATATATACACACATATATATACATGCACACACACACACACACACACACACACACACACACACACACACATATATATATATATATATATATATATATATATATATATATATGGATCCCTATCACATGGTCGACAGGCCATATGATCGACACTCATTTGGTCGACAGTTCATTTGGTTGGCAAGCAATTTTATGTGGGGGGCTTTGCCCCCCACACCCTCACAGCCCCCTTAACTATATATATCAACTCCAGGGTCGCACAACATTGGGGAGGGGGGCAAATCTGCCTGTCGACCAAATGAATCATCGACCAAATGAGTGTCGATCAAATGGCTTGTTGATCATCTCAGGTAGACCCATATATATATATATATATATATATATATATATATATATATATATATATATATATATATATATATATTACCATGCCCTGGATTTTTTTTTATTTCCAAGGAAAACCATACCCATCTGGGTTATGAGTACTATCCTGCCATGGTGCTTTGTTCTTATTCCTGAGTAGAGTTGTGCAGACTTAGATTATGCTTCCAGTACATACATCATAAACTTCCTGTCACTGTGAGTCAGTTTGCTCTGCTCTATCTCAGTGAATTCCTCTATTCACATCAGAAGTTTCCATGCTATTCGATTAAAGGAAATTGTGAAGAGGGTGTGTCAGTGTTTATACATGAAGTGTTTATTAAATTCCCTTATGGCTGGAAACTGTATTTAAAAACCTAGTACTTCTGACCAACAGTAATAACATTAGCAAACTGACAGTGGAGTAAGAACAAGTCTATGTAAAGAAAATGAAAGATGTAGGATAGCCATAAGTAATTTCACAGTATTAGAGTGCAACTGGCAATGGTGCTATATGTTTGAAGAGTTACCATTGTCCGATAGTTATTTAAAAAAAGTCTGTCTTGTTTTTTTCTTTAAAACAAGTGATTTTATCTGACAGTATTTTGAGTGACATAACTGATTTAGATGCGCTTTCTCTGTAGGTTAATGGATTCCCTTTTTATTGTTTTGTTTTTTAACTGGGTAAACCAAGTAGATGTGTGTGCATCTTTTCATAGAGTGAGTTACTTTCATAAATGAGTTGCTCAGAGCCACACATCAGGCAAATTCAGAATGAGGAAAATAAACAGGGAAGGAACAAACTATATAGGAAAAATGGGAATTGTGGGAACAATATATGCAGAGAAGGAACAAGGTTTAAGGGGCGTGATTTATATGAACCATGTAATGCTTAACTAACAATGACTAGATGGATTTTAAGTGATGTATATTGTTTGCAACTACAGTGGTTTCAATGGTGTCTGTGATGTGTGTTTGCAACTAAAGTGGTGTCATTTTATTTGTTTTTCATTTATATAAATGCAAGAGTGCTTATGTCATATGTGATTAATTAATAAGGATGTTTATTGAAAGGAAAAAAAGAATACACAGTGAAGATGATAAACACTAATACCCTTAATCCTTCCTGTTATCCAGACTATTTGACAAGAAATTTATGTCCATCCACTGGAGTGAAGGAATAAAGAAAGGTCAGTACTGTTGCATCTTCAACCTCTCAAATTCATTATGTATTTAAATAATTTGTTTTTTCTGTAATACCATATTGTGGAAGTATGCACATTTTTCAAATCTATTTTAATAAAACATTTAAGCATTTGAAATGGAAAGATTACCAATAAAACTCATGTCTCCAAACTTATAATGAAAACCAGACCGGGTTTCCGAAACTGGGCAGGCTTGAGGAACCCATGAAACAAATCATACAATGCTCATTTTCTTTTCAACACCAGAAACAAATTTAATACAACACGCCATGAATTTAAAAACAGGTAATTTTCTTAGTGCTTTCACCTGTGTACAAGAAACAGGCTTCTTCAGAGAATATCCATTTATCAGCATTACATACAAAGCTCCATGACAACTATTTACAGTAGCACTTACACAACGTACAGAATTCTCTGGAAACATTAGTAGTATTACATACACAGTGACAATGAATAAGGCAGATAATTTTGAAATAAGCATGTATCTTTTGCAGCAACACAATCTATATTAGGTCACATATAATAGTTATAAAGTACTATATTAGGACAGATATAATAGTTATGCAGTACTGTATGAGGTCAGATATAGCAGTTATGCAGTACTACATTAGGTCAGATATAGTAGTTATGCAGTACTACATTAGGTCAGATATAGTAGTTATATAGTACTACATTAAGTCAGATATAGTAGTTATACAGTACTTCATTAGGTCAGATAGTAGTTATGCAGTACTATATTTGGTCAGATATAATAGTTATGCAGTACTGTATGAGGTCAGATATAGTAGTTATGCAGTACTACTTCAGGTCAGATATAGTAGTTATGCAGTACTACATTAGGTCAGATATAATAGTTATATAGTACTACATTAGGTCAGATAGTAGTTATGCAGTACTATATTAGGGCAGATATAATAGTTATGCAGTACTATATTAGGTCAGATATAATAGTTATATAGTACTACATTAGGTCAGATAGTAGTTATGCAGTACTATATTAGGTCAGATATAATAGTTATGCAGTACTACTTTAGGTCAGATATAGTAGTTATGTAGTACTATATGGTCAGATATAATTTTATGCATTTTGTCACAGTAACAGTAGAAGACAGAAACAAAAATAAATGAAAATCACTGGCATGTATGTCCACATAGGAGAAGAAATTAAGAAATAACTTAGCCTGGAGAATAGCAGGGGCATATATAGTAGTCAAGCAAGAACAGTTTTAATTTATCTTTGAAAATATGTGTGCTGTTGATGAGTCTTATTGGCTGTAGTGGGAGGATTGAGTTCCAGGATTTTGAGATATAGTGGGAGTGAACAACATTTCTTGCATTGTATTAAGTTTCGGAAAACTAACAGCAAATGTTTCTCAGTAAATTTAAAAGCTTTCATCTTTTATTACAACTTCCATATACAGAGCTGTTCTGAGTTTTTTGTTTCTCCACAGAGAAAAATAGGTTGCATTATACTTCTGAAGGCTCATATTTTCAGAAATAAAATAACCCTGGTTTTCCAGTTCTAAAAATCACAGATTTGGAGCGGTGACTCCCTTTACTATATATAATATCATAGCAGTACAGACTAAGGTTAATGCTTAACATGACATTTACTTTGCGGATTTTGCTGAATGTCATTACATCATTGACTAAAATGACATTTGGCAATGACAAAATGCATCCGTTCTCCAAGGAGTGGATAAGAGCTAGTGGTAATTAACTGGGAATTTACACCATTTACCACTTCATGGATGCAGAGAGTTTTGTACCCAATATAAAACACTTTTATAAAGATTTTTCACTAAGGCCTTTTTATACATTTCATTTCAAGAAACTACTTTCAGCAAACTATGCTTTAGGAAGCTATCACAGCTGGGTCAGTAACATAAAGACATGTGCAATTCAGAATTGCTCAATTTCAAATGTTAAACTTCTGTAGAAATTATGGTTATAGCCTTTGTTCATAATTCTCTAAATTGCATAACAATCTAAGACTAAAAAGGGAAATATGTTCTCCTTTTACTTGCTTTAGTTGAGTATGCTGATATGAGATCAGACATTAGATTTCTCTAGCTGTGCCCCATACTATTTCAACTACTTAAAACAAAAGAGCCTTAATCCATTAACACATTATATCCTAATTTAATTACAATTAAGTTTAGCTATTACAGTAAATAAAGCACCCATAAGCCTTCACTAAGAGTTTTAAAAAGCAGTCCTGAAATGATTTTGTGATATTAAACTTTGCATTTATAGTTACAGGCTTAGGTAGTCTAATAGTGTGTAATCACTAGTTAGCTTTACCTATGTCAAGTAACTCTCCTTCATCTGATGGACAAGAAAAATAAGTAATTTTGTTAAGTATAAACAGCTGCACATAACTTATCAGTTCTCAATGAATGAATATGAAAGTAAGGAAGTAAATAAAGAAATAAAAGTGTAGGATTGCTGACTCAATGTCCCTCAGGTTTCACAGAGTTCTTGAACTCTGAAATAAATGTATCCCAAGGTGACTTGTTACTGTAGCAAATGCATTATTCTATGGTTAAAATGGAAACACTTGGTAAATGCTCTAATGAGAAGAATCATGTTTTCTGGTATGTTAGTCAATTAGAAGAAAAAGCACATGCCTATTGAACCTCTGGGTACAAAAGAATAAAATTAAAATAACATTACATTATATAACATACTGACTGCAGAATATAATGACATAATTACAATGCTATAAGAGAGCTACAAATAGATAATTGGAAAATGACTGAATTTGAGAAAATGTGAAATAGACATCATTCTTTTAGGTTGCTGTCAGTCTGAGATGTGCATCATGGATTTATTGATACAGTACATGATGCACGTATGCAAAATTTAAGAATTCTGTGTATTGTGATAACTTTGAAAGAAATCAGATTATTCAAAAACATTTTATAAATACTGAAACAAACCACAATGATATTGTTTGTAATTTCAAGTAAAACCTATTGCAATATAGAAAGAGTACTGCATACACTATATATTTAATATTCAGCAGTGTATCATTCAGAATGAAATACATTTTGTGAATCTGAGTCATTATGGCTTATGGAAGTCAAACAAATGTTTCAGACAGTTGGAGAGGAAAGTGGAAGATTTCTGTGCATTGACTTGGAGGCAAAAGCATTTTCAAGCACTTTCCAGACTTTTCCATTTTGGAAAATAATATGTAAATCTGTCAGTGTGAAACACTTAAGAATGGAAAAACATATAGTTTTCTGATGAATAAACTGAGAATTATGGATGTTAGCTAGAATGCTGGTGCTATAGATAAACACAGGAAAAATTCATACTTTGTATACTACATAGGTTGTGTTTTAAATACTTTACTATGGATAATCAAGCAATAACCGATGACGTTGGTTTGGTATATTAAGCTTTACCCATAGTCGGTATGGTTTAATCATGAGGGTGAAGCCCGAGAGATTAAATAAAGCCAACCATGGGTAAATCGGTAAATCTTAATATACTACATTACGGAGTTGGTTATTGCTATTATACAATGACATTATTTAAGAAAATAAAAACGTACTTTTCTTAAATAAATGTCTTTGTATAATAGCGCCGTGCTGTCCTTCCATGGCTGGTATATATCCTGTTGCTTTCTTTGATGTACTAAGCATGCATATGAGACTTGTGTTCCCATGCATACCTAGTACATGAGTGCTTTGGAAAGGAAGCAACAGAGAAAACAAGGTCTCAGTTGCTCCATTTTTGTTTTGTTTTCTTTTTTTTAATTAAAAAAAAAATATTTTGGGCAGTTTAGGGGCAGGAGAGAGACAGAATGGAGGAAATGCAAGGAAAATCAATTATGTGGTTTAGTTTTGTATAACGTACATGATTTTCCTAGTATTTTCTCTGTCCTGTCTCACTGCTATGTCCGGAGTCCAGATTACAATTTTTTTTTTTGTTAAAAAAAATAAATATATAAAAGTTACAGTATTTAGCAATGGAAAAAAGTCAGAGCGACTGGACCTTTTTCCATTGGTATTTGCTAGAATTTACAACAGCATGCTAATTTGGCTGACCAATTAGCCTGCTCGTTTTGGAATATTAATGACCAGTCACTGTATAATTTTAAATTACACATGTTTTTATTGGGCTGGGGAAAGATTTTGGGATGCAAGCACTGACAAGACATATTGCAGGAAGTAAACGTCAAGCAATGCATTAAGCAGCAGTTATAGCTTCAGAACCATGAAATGTCAAACTTAAAGAGCTGTCTCAGATTTTTTTTTTATTTCAACAGTATTTAAAGAAGGGATTGGAATATTGTAGGGAATTCTAGAACTTCAGGCAGAGAGAAAACGTGTTATTATAAATATGGAATAAACAAGGTAAAGAGAGAAGTCCTATCCAAATATGGTAGAGAAGGCTAAACGGAATAAAATATAACATTCAAGAACTAAAGTGAAGTAAACACAAGCATATAATTTTCAGCTGTGAACTCTGTTTGGAAGAATGGAAAAGCATTGTTTTCATGTTTTGAAGTAAAGAAACACAAGTGCTGGTAAACACTTAAAAGGGTAGTGTATTCAGATTACGTTATGAAAGTATATTAATAAATGGGAATTTCTGCTTGGTACTAACAGAGGCCAAAGCAAAGATATGTAAATTAAATAGAAACATAACTTTACAGTATATTCTATATGAGTTCTTTAAAAAAATGGATTTCTGAATTAAATAACTAATCTATAGTTGTTGCATTTGTTATGGGATTAAACCCAGAAACTACAGTAACAACAAAGCAAGCAGCAAGTAAGTTCATTCTCTGTAACAAGACAAATGAAGATGGAAAGATGAATGGGGAAGGTGCATATGACGATGAAACACAAACGCTGGACAGATAATAAGACAGGGAATTTCCAGCAAATGGCTTAACTTCAACAGTTTCACAGTTGGCATATCACTTCTAAATGCTATGGTTACTAAATAGCTAAAGAGCACATAACTCTGAGCATTATGTGACCACTTCTGAAAGGTTATGTTAGCAGCACATGAGTAGGTACCCAGCATAATTTAATAACATCTGAATAAAGTAGAATGTTTACACCGTGAGTGATAAATCAAGGATATGTCCAAGCAGTTGCAAAGTAGGACACAATTAGTGAACAGTACCTAACGTCATTATATACAGCCCTGAATCTTAGCTGGCCCACAAGAGTTGCATCACAACGGTATGCAGCTATTTTGAACTCATTAAGGTAGCAGACAAAGGTCCCAAGCTTCAGATTTGAAAAAAAAGGCATTGGCAATGTTTTAAGGATTAGTATGACAGCACATAATATGATAAAATCTTTCTGGTTAGACTTAAGATCACAGTGAGTCTGACAGAGACGCATCTGGTCGGCTAAAAGAAAATGGCAGTCAAAACTGCAAAGATTTAAAATGACTCTGTAGAACAAGGCTAGCCATTTCTGTCAAAGGAAGACACAGAGCCACAGATTAGAAGAATTTATATTTTTCCTACAGAGGGGGAATGCCACTAAAAAATCTGATGACTTTAAGAATTGTTTAAAAGGCATGGGCAGCATATCTTAATATCAAATAATGGCATGAACATTTAAATACCTACAGTGCATCTCACTTTAAGGACACAAGAATCTGTTATTTTTATAAAATAACTTAATTGAGAATTAATCTCAGTCTGATTCTGTGTAAGATATTCAGCAAATATAATGGACCATTCAAGTCAGATATTAATGTATGCGGTATTAGTGATTATACTCAAATGGAATCTATTAGGCTCATTGATAATCTATGTAAGGCTCATGATTATGAGGAGTTGTGAATCCTAAACAGTCAGCAGATATCTGACCTTCTTCATTATTTGATGCATAGTAGACAACAAGTAATGTATCAGGTTTTGTCTCCATTCTTGGCCCCATAATGTCAGTAGATGCAGGAGAAGAAGAAGAAAGCAATGCTATCTAACTATTTGCAAATAGAATCAATGGTGGCATATGCAGATTCCAAGAGAGACATAAGGAGAGAAAGAGAGCTGGAATTGCTACATAGAATGAAAATTAATGAACCCAGTATATATGATTCTCTCAATTGCCAGTGAAGATGGTGGTATTTTTCATCTTTTTAAACTTTCAAGAATGGTCCACAAGCTATATAGTGATAAATGCAATGATAGATGTCACCAGCATATTCCTAATTAATGACAGTTTAAAGCGATATACTATTTATTATGGAACAAGTGCCGAAAACAAGCAAAGAGAGCACCTGTGAGTTGTCTATGTCTGTGTCATTAAGAACGTGCTCCCCGATAAGCTGTCAAATAATTTTTGATTGTTTTTAAGATTGCGGCCACAAAAAAGTAATATCACTTAAATATGAACAGAATGTGTTTAGAAAATATGATTACAAAATGGAATAACACAAAACCCTTAGGTAATGATAGCTGTGCAGTCACAAAGCTCAAAACAAACCAGAGCACAAAGACAGTCTTTTTAGGGCCTTTTTTTCTTTACTATTTAGATCTTCATCAGGATGAAGTTTAAATAGTAAAGAATGAAAATGCTAAAAAGCTGTTTTTGTACTGTGGTTTGCTTTGAGCCTTGTGACTGCACAGCAATCATATCAAAAGGGTTTTGTGTTATTTGGTTTATATTTAAGTCCATTGGAGTATTACAATCATTACAAAATGGGTTTAGCTGAGGATAAATCCACTTGTACATCCCAACATGGAAGAGAGTACACCTCAAACCACTTGAAACACAGCCTGACCTTAGAGTTGGTATAAATATGTGTGTCTGTGTGTGTGTGTATGTGTGTGTGTGTGTGTGTGTGTGTGTGTGTGTGTGTGTGTATTTATATATATATATATATATATATATATATATATATATATATATATATATATATGTATATGGTTTACTATTGAAATGTCGCCGTGCACTTGCATGGCTATGAAGTATCCGAACTACAGATGTTCAAATACTTCATATGTATGCAGGTTACATGAGTGAACGTTATATTTGTGAATGGACTGTGCATTCGCAAATATAACATTTGATTATGTACAGGGATCGTGATACAGTGAAGTTAGGAAAATGCACCCCTTTCCTCACTGTAATGTGATCTCGGGAGTTGGAATATTAAGTTGGGGGGTGGGGGGTGCAGGGGGGCTTGCTCCCCTGCATAAGTGGGATATTAGGTGTAGGGATTAGGGAGTTATGGCAAGGGTGGCATTGTTGTTAATGCCATAAAATGTCGTTGTCAACTTTTTTGGCATTAACAGCTGTTTTTCGATAATAGGGCCATTAGGTTATTTGTACTTTCAGCGAAACAATTTGCTGTTTAGTACCTTTTTTTTTTTTTTTTTTTAGTTTTCGATATTTCAATAGTAAACTTATATATATATGAATCATTACATTTATTTTACATGAACTACAAGGATTATAATATATACATATTTTCATCCCTACTGTCTGCCAAAAATCTGCCATCTCATGTCCCTAATAACCCATGTGTTGCCATTCAGGTGACATCAAGTCACAGGAGGTTGTCTTCTAGGCACGTATCAGGAACTTCTATGCCTCTCTAACCACCATTCCTTGGCTTCCCAGACAATGAACGCCACTCTGTTGGTTATAATTAGGCATGCAGGCCTAGTCACTGCACAGCTGCTATTGTTGCTGCAAGATTGCTATCGAGAATTGAGCCACGCTATCCTCACATGCTAGGATGGATGGTGTAGGACTAGACAGTATCTGTTGCTCACTTTCAGCTTCCTGAATTGTATCCTCCCTTTTCCGGGTTATTAATTGATCTTAAAACTTCTGAGTAACAGCCAGAACTTCACCCCTCTGTATCTCAGAACAAGCACTGGTTGCAAGATTTCTACTGATGTAGTCATGAATGCAATCATATAAACATAAAACTAAAACTCGGATATTATGACTTTTGATGGAAATGTATTAATAATCTGCTCAACAGAAAATATTTAATTCAACCAGTGAACATATCTTAAGGAACTGTAGAATGTCAATATGCCACATATACTAATATTCTCAACTAAAATGTGAACCATCAGATCACTTTTAATTAGCTAGTCAAGATCAACAACTTTTTATAATAAAATATGAGAAAGTTAAGAAAAGTAAAAAGGGATATAGCATTGCATGTTTGTAACAGTCCATTAAATATCATTAACACTACATACAGAAAAAAAGAAATAGACATACCTCAAAAATAAGGGAACAGTGGTCTTTTTTAAAAAAAAAAAAATAAAAACAGTAAACAAAGAAATAACTAAAATAAATATGAAAATCATAAAGAATGAATGATGGCATAAAAAAGCTACATGCAGATTCAATGTGAAACATGTCGATTATAATATGTCCTGTAAAAGTAAAACAGAAATATGTAAAGTACAGAAAAAAAGCATTAATCACTGAAATGTGGAGTATTGTGAAACATTTATATGCATCTATACCTATATCTATCTATATATATATATATCCCTCTTTCTATATATATTTAAATATATATGTGCATATACATGCACATATAAATATATATATATATGTGCGTGTGTGTGGGTATGTGTGTTGTGTGTGTGTGTGTTTGTGTGAGTGTGTGTATATATATATATATATATATATATATATATATATATATATATATATATATAAATATATATGGGTCTACCTGAGATGGTCGACAAGCCATTTGATCGACTTTCATTTGGTCGACAATTCATTTGGTCGACAAGCATGTTATGTGGGGGGGCTGTGCCCCCAACACCCCCCCTAACTATATATATATCAACTCCAGGGTCACACAACAATGGGGAGGGGGGCAAATCTGCCTGTCGACCAAATGAATTGTCGACCAAATGAAAGTTGATCAAATAGCTTGTCGACCATCTCAGGTAGACCCATATACATATATGTGAACATATGGATCCTGTTTAAAGCATCAAATTAACCATAACATTGACTTGCATAACAGCAAAATGATGTCAACGAAGGTTTAAAAGACTAAACTTTTGGCCTCTGGGAAACTAACCACTGTAGTGTGATCTCAGAGTGGGTATATTTAGTTAGGGAGGTGTGGGGGGGGGGGGGCATGGGTTTAAGTTGCTTTAGATTTTGCTTTTGTCAGTGGTGGACAAATGGTTAGTTTCCTGCTAGGGAAATTCGCCATACCTGAAGTTCATTCTTTTAAACATTCTTTTAAACATTCGCTGTCATCATCTCGCTGTTATGTGAGTCAATGTTGTGGTAATTCAACAATTTAAAGTAGATTCATATTAGTAAGTTGACAATTTAAAGTTGATCCATATATATATATATATATATATATATATATATATATATATATATATATATATATATATATATATATTTATATATATATATATATATATTTATATATATATATATATATATATATATATATATGTCAAACTATTTACAATGAATAAAACACCAAAATATTAGCAGCAATAACATCAACCACAAAATCTCAACAATCAATTGCACTTGAGCAAGGAAAATCCTTGTTGCATGCACAGAAAAAGTAGGTTAAAAAGATAAAGGCATTGCTTTTATTTTAGGCGGCAAGCTACCTGCATTCTCTCTTGTGAGGAGCTGCTCCACCCCATCCCTCCCTGCTAATTATATACATAAATATATATATATATATATATATATATATATATATATATATATATGTATATACTAACTCTGTGATCACACAATCCAGAGGGAAGGGGCATATTTCTTAACCACCAGATATTGTCGATCTTGCACACCTATAAAGCATCTGCTTTGTCAACCAAACAGATGTTGACATTCAAGAGTTTCTACCTAAGTAATGGCATAATGGCACCCATATGCACATATTGAGGTCAAGCAGTATAATAGCATTAGGTTGGATAGTAATATTCTCCAGGGCACTTAGGAACGTGGGGTTTGACTCTTGGGACATAGTTGGGGACCTATAGCAGGCTACGACTTGAATTCCTGTCTTACTCTATGTTAGTTACACCCACAGTATTTGTGATGCATTATGTTGGGCTACCAGTGTGGACGTGTGCACATCCTTTGTGAATAAGGAGTGCTTCGAGTGAGTGCCTTTTTAGATTTAGATTTCTAGTGTTGAGCAGCTTGACTCTCAGATTGCATTTGTTCATAGCTGTTATATATTTAGGTATATTTATGTATACATGTTTATATGGGTCTACTACCAGATATCAAAATTACACTATTTCGAAATCCTGTAGTAGATGCCCACTAACACGAAAGTGCACATTCGCAAACACCACTTGAGTGAATGGTTACAGACCTTAGGGTTAGGACGTGGGTTAAGGATAGTGGATAGCTAGTAGGGCTATCCACCATCCTTAACCCAAGCCCTAACACTAAGGTCCATGACTACCACACCACAGTGGAGGAAATTGTATGTCCTCCACGGTGTAGTAGTCACGGACCTTTGTCCTCCACTGTGGTGTGGTAGTCACGGACCTTAGAGTTAGGGATTGGGTGAAGGATAGTGGATACCTAGTAGGGTTATCCACTATCCTTATCCCAATCCCTAAACCTAAGGTCCGTGACTACCGCACAACAGTGGAGGACATTGCCCATTCGTTCTAGTAGTGTTCGTGAAAGTGCACTTTGGTGAAGTGCACTTTCGTGTTAGTGGGCATCTACTACCAGATTTTGAAATAGTGTAATTTTGATCTCTGGTAGTAGACCCGTATATATATATATATATATATATAT
Source organism: Protopterus annectens (assembly GCF_019279795.1). Taxonomy (NCBI): domain Eukaryota; kingdom Metazoa; phylum Chordata; order Ceratodontiformes; family Protopteridae; genus Protopterus; species Protopterus annectens. The sequence continues at coordinate 334,339,611 of NC_056734.1, forward strand.
ATATATATATATTGTGTGTATATATTTATATACTTTTATATATATATATATATATATATATATATATATATATATATATATATATATATATATATATATTTTACATGTATATCTCCATAGATATATTTTGTGTAAATATTTGTCCACATATATGCATCACCATACATAAATACATGGATATATAGAAAACCTGACTGATTTTGTAGAATATTTTCCCTATTGTTGAAAGACACGTCTGACTGATATGTTTGGAAAAGCATCAGTGTTTTGTAGTGCTTATATGGTGTAGTGGTACATTGCTCTGACTATGGTGTATATGGCCCTGGTGCCAAGACTTGGCAGGATTGATAGATTTGTTGCAAGGCAGAGCAGTTGCTACTGGAGACAGATGTCCCTGTTTTGGGTCTCTTGACCCCCATTTTGACATCTTTTGGACAGATTTGTTACAGTAAGAGGTTTGGGGTATGGATCTGGTGTGCCACTCCACAACATATATATGTAAACATATATAATATACATATATATATATATATATATATATATATATATATATATATATATACATATATATATATATCTATATCTACATATATGCATATATTTATATATATATGTATATATATATATATATCTATATGTATATATTTTTATGTACATAGATATATCTGTATGTATTAATTTCTATATGTATATATTTCATATGCATATTTCTAAATATATTATGTATTTATTTGTCCATATGTATATGCATCTCCATACACATATACATTTATATGTATATATATATATATATATATATATATATATGTGTGTGTGTGTATACACAACTTGACTAATTCTACAGAATCTTTTCCTTACTGTTGAATGACTCTACTGAATGATATATTTGAAAAAATCACACAAGTTTACAGATCAGATGGCTTAGTGGTAGATTGCTATGGCTATCGTGTGCAGGGTCCTGCTTTCAACACTCGTAAGGGCTGATTATTTTGTTGCTGGAAAGAACAAGGGCTGTTGGGTACAGAGTGATTAAGGCACTTTTAGGCATTTGTAAGCGGGTTTGCGTGAACTAAGTGATGCTTACGTGCGCTTGGATTTGCTTAGGTCCACTTACACTCGTGCTAATTTTAAATAAAGAAAAGAAAAAAGGGAGACAGGAAAGTCGTAAAATGGGGGCAAGCAGGGGGTAAAACAAGATGAGAAGCAGCTAGGGATGTGCAGCACAGGTGTAGGAAAGGACCTTAGCTTTGCATTTCTTCGACAGCAAAAGCTGATATGACTGTGGGCAATTTGGAATTTAGAGCCTCATACCCCACAGGGAGGGGTGTGGGTGACATGAAATTATGATAAGTAGTGGGGTAGGTTAAGTAAGGGGACCATGTCTCTGGGTGAAATGCACAGCTATGTATGGGACGTAATTTTTTTAGGACAGATGCCCTTTATTTTAAAGGTGAGAGTGGGATGTTGGGGAAGGACTGTAGTTAAGTGTGGATAGGAATGTTTGGTGGGAGAGGTTGTATTTGCAGACAGATGAGACACACAAGACAGCAGACAGAGGTGGTTTCTGAAACATGGGGGGAGACACCTTTGACAGGGAGGGTGGTTGAGAATCAGATGCCCATGAGCCCCCGTAGATGGTAGTTGTGGGACTGATGTCCCCACCTGATGGCAGTCACCATTACTCCTTCATGGTTCCAAAGGTGACTGCGCTGGGGGCTGAGCTGGAGGGGCCGGTTGCCCCTCAAGCTATGCCAGTCTGCCCTCCACCTGGCACAGTCGTTCATGCAGCTCTGACTGGAGGATCCTGTGCACCATGCCAAAGACCTCTTGCTGGGTGATAAGATCTTCACCGCTCCCACATGTAGGGGAAGGACAAGCCCTTTCTCCTGCAGTGGTTCCACTCGAGCTTGTGCAGGACTAGCAGATGATGGAAGTCCGGGTTGGGTCCCAGACATGTTGCTAGGACACAGTGCCTCAGCCAGGTGGGGTGGGTGAGGCAAATCCACTGGAATCGGTCTTCCAGAATGTGCTATGGAGTGAGAATTAACAAGGTGTATTTGTTAGTCATGAACAAAACATTTAAACATTAGTCAACACAGCATGCATGGGTGTTCCAATTGACCCAGAACAATGGAATTGTAACAGTGGCATGACAAACAGAACACATGCAGAAATGGAATGACAGTCAGGATTTCAACAGCATGCCGTTATATTTATGGCAACAGGCCAATAACAATGGTTATTCAACAAGGTATGTTAGTATGCACACAGTTTCAAATATAATAACCAAAATGGAGCAAAGGTCCCAACAGTATGTTTTGGTAACAACATACCCATATTACATTTTGTGCAATTATTGGAGCAGATGAGTGGTGGGGGAAGAGAAAATAATTCCAGTGGTGGTGCTGCGGTAGCATTGTCGCCTCACAGTAAGACACTGTACGGTTCGATTCTCAGTTAGAGCGTCTTCTGTGTGGAAACATGCGTGAATGGGCATAACTTCATTGAAGGTTGTGCATCAGGACTGGTAACTCGGCACGTAAAATCAACTACCAATCATTAGCAGACCGGAGTTCCACTGTGGCGACCCCTAATGGGGAAAAGCCGAAAGACGCATCATCTGCATTCAGTTATACTTCTCAATACACTACTGTTTAATACTCTGCAGTTCTGCCCTCCCACTCATTACATCTGAGTGAGGCCTCCAGGTGCATCTGCAGTTAACTCCTACTGACGCCTCATGTCGTCAAATATTGCTTATTCATATTTGAATCAATAATTCTAAAACCATGCTATGTACAAGGTTTTAAAGGATTTCATATTAAAGCGTACACAACAGCAAACTCAGCTGCATTAATATTTGACCTCTGTCTAGTGCAGGTAAATAAATATTAACTGTTGGTCTTATGATATTAATTTATATAAATAGAATGTTCACATTGTTCTAAATATCTCAACAAGCAAGTAACACAGACAGAACTCCTTAGCCTCACATGAAAGCTATCAGCTAGCTGAATAAAATGCTGCTGACAGCATGTAATGTGAGTGATTGCTAAGATATTGTAAGTTGTTTATAAAATATTACAAATGTAATAGTTACTATGTTTACCGTGGCATAAAATTCAACTTAAAGCCTAGAGAACACTACCACTATAAAAATACTTTGTGCTGAAGAGTTTGCCATTTATACTTCTTTCATAACTGCTGTGGTTCCAGAGATATAAACAAACCTGAGGACATAATTTGATTCTGTCAAAAGGCTTAGGCTCTGCCTATTGGAAATTACAGTGGAAACTTCAAGCTCCATTGGAATGAATGGGTTAACCTCTACCTGGGCCATGCAGCTACTACAGCACATACACACCTGTACATATGTGCACCTGGAGTACTATGGGGCAAGGTATGACAAATCTACGTACATAAGTATAGGGGACTCATACCTGTCATACTTACTGGTACAAGTAACAATGTGTTCCCTCTCCTACTGTTCTGTAAGTATGCTTTTGGCATACTTGTACTGTGATGTTATCTGGGTGCAGTTTTCTTGGCAACAGGGGAAACTATCTGTGACAGCATGACACTTGAGAGGCTTGTATTGGCCAGACTGCATAGTGTAGATGGCTACCCTACTTCTATTTTTAGAACTGTGGCTGCTCAACAGAACATTTGTACACATTTCATACATCTACCCATCATACTGCTTCTATAAATATTTCTTTACCTGTGGGGAAAATATCTGTTCACAATAGATTAGTGTTTCTATCAATATTCAAGTTTACAGCTGTAGAACTAGAAAGACACGTTAGTAGCAGTCCCTGGATTCAAACCATTCTGTGTGTGTGTGTGTGTGTGTGTGTGTGTGTGTGTGTGTTTGTGTGTGTGTGTGTGCACAACAGGGAACTACAGACTTAGTCCTTATCAGACTGAGCTACTGGGGAAGTGTTGTTTGTTCCTTGGGTTATTTCTGTCTAGTACCTACTTTTCTGCACACTCTCCTTTTTTATCAAATGTCTTTTTATTTGTTTTCCATAACACCTACAGCAAACATCAGAACAAAAAACTGTTGATGCTACTGTTTACGCAATATGAGCAGATTATTAGATTATATTAGATTGTTTCATTATAAGGTACTCTTCACTCTATCGTCATCTGCGATGATTGATGGCCATTTTCATTTGGCTCGAGAACAACACAGAGGCATCAGGTCTTCACATTTTTGCATTTTTGGATTTGCATGGTAATTTTTTATCCAACTTGGACCTAACACTATTGGGCTATTTACCGATGGGATTTATTTGATTTAATCATCAGTTGGATTGCATTTTAGCAACATATGCTAGTTCCTGTTTGCTAGAGAATACGGGTTGGCCATTTTCTCAAGGTTTTTTTCAAGTATCAAGATTGGGACCACTGGTGTAAGCATCCAGAAGGGTGCTTTGTTGGTTCAATGATCAGTGTGTTTAAGGGCTGTTTTGAAAGCTCAGGCCTCAGGTCATTACTCCATCGAGGTGCGCCATTTTTTCACCAAACTTTCATCTTTGTATGCCTATGCAGGGTCGTTGATATAGTTTGTGAATTCCGAATGATTGACTATGTGGATGCTATCTATGGGTTCTGAATAGGAACAGTATGGACCCCATTTCCATGTAATTACTAACTGGCTTTCTTTGGTGATTTGCAGGTACTGACTTAAGCATTACTCTGGTTTGCCATCACTGACTTGTGTGGCTGAATACACAATTGTATGACATTACATATGGCTGTTGAAACAGGTGTCCTGTCACATTTGGATGGCCATCTATTAATCCTGATTATTTGTTGCTTGGGACTCAATTTTTCATGTTTTTGGAATTATTTGGACTTTAATATTGTACTCAACATTTGTATTTATATTTCTTGGTATTATTATCAAACCCATGGATCTGATGTTCTGCATTTAAAAGCACAGATATTTACAGTTGTGCTTTTATTGAGTACAACATTATATTGTTTGTTTTTTTGAACTGGATAGTATTCTACTTGTGTTTGAAAATGTACTATCATTGCTGCTTGCCTAGTGGGTTCCCCAATCTCTATTTAAGTATTAGGTTATGGGGCTATGACACATCTTACTGTGGTTTGTTTTTGTCTGAGATGAAAGTCACATACAGAAATGTTGACTGAATATTTAAACAAGCTGATAAGTTTTTTATTAGTCCAGAGATGTAGGTCGGCCAGTTTATAACCAAGTTAAATATATGTGTCACTGTTCCACCTGTTTCCAGATTTTCTTCTTAATTTATGGCAGAGATGAAGGTCGGCCAATATATTTAATGTTGGTTCAGGACATAAACAAATTAGTTCTTGGTTATATTTTTACATTTTTGTAGTCAAGCAATCAGCAAATTAGGGGTTTATCACCTGTATATAATTTGTGCCATAGCCTCATTTACTTTTATATTTACATTTGTATTGGTGGTCCATTACACTGATACAAAGATTGTTATTAGACCAAGATCCATTGTTTGCAAATGCTATGAATGGTAGATTTGGGTTCTACCTGGACATACAGCTTTTTCAAATATGGTTAATCCTATATTGTTGTGAACTATGCTATTAATATAAACTAATAATATCATAGATGATTGTTCCTATGCAATATTTTTTGGTCAAACTTGTTCCTGTCATGACTCTGGAATACTTTTAACAATCACATTTGCACTGGGCAAGTTGATTTTCAGGTGTCAGAATTCCACTGGCTACTTAATTTGGGACAATATTGGGTATCTTAGGATGGATCTTTCCAAACTGTTAGAGGGTCTCTCTGCTGATTGAGATGATCTGGGTGTTTTCGGACTGAAACAATTGGGTCCAGAGAATTCCACAATAGGTATTACAGATCCTGAGATCATTTGTGGCACTCTCTTCCAGAAACTTAATAAAAATATGAGGACCTTGAGGTCCAACATTTGGCATTTGAAAATCTTCAAGGCCTATAAGTTTAAAGACATTACCCCACAAGGACTAAGGGTTCACATTCAACCCCTAGTGAGTCAGGTGGATGATTAGCTTTCACAGGATTGACTTCAGGCCCAACACAAAGCCTCTATGGCCTTTGTAGAGGCCCTTATCTCGTACTGTGAGAGAACCACTGACCAGTCCATTGTGGAAGTCGCTAACAATTGTGATGAGGTTAAATGCTATGAAGGGGAAGCCTTTTTTCCAAATATTTAAATTTATTAGCGAATGATTTATCTGTCCTAAAGCAGCAATTAAAAAAAAAGAAGACACAAAAGTTTAACCGTGATATTTATGATTATGACAGAGGTAAACCTTTTGGCATACAAAAGAATGTCAGATTTCAGGATGCAGATTATAATAAATCAATGAATAAAAGGAAACGACCCAGATCTACATTAAAGAATTAGGGGAATGGACATGGGGTTACATTGGGAGACAAATCCTCGTCTGCCACTGATGTGGAATTGACTTCCACCCAGGAGTCACCTATAGTTAAAAGAAGGCCCAGTAGTGACCCTTTAGGGGGAAGAGGCACAGGGGCGTTCACAAACATCGAAGAAGTAGGCAGTATTCAACAACTTTTGGATATAATACTACCCCATTAAATGTTGATAACAATGTGCATAATATTTCTAGTCAGGCATTTTCTGAGATTGACATAAAGCTACTCAACAAGGGTCTCAATTTTGTCCCAGGCTTTTTTGTCAATGAAGATGCTTTTGTGAATTATGTCAATGAATTCTGCAGAATTCTTAATCTTAAATTGTTTTTTTTTTTCAGGAAGTGATCAGTATCAAAGATCTACTGATTTCCACTTTTGTAAATACAATTTTATGCCACCCACGGACAAACATGTGTCAGTATTTAAAGAATGTGTTCTTAAAGATTTACACTTTAACAAAAATATACATCCCAACACTCACAATAATCTTATCATAGAAGAGCAACAAGCCCTAACCAAACTCAGTAAAAATCACAAACTTGTAATTTTACCAGCAGACAAATGGTGGGGGTGATGGTTATCATGGACTGGTCTATGTATTTAGCTGTGGCTGAATCACAATTATCCAATGTTCAATTTTGCCACTGGATCCCACTTTTAAATTCAAAAAGAAGATTGACCAATTTTTGAAATTGGCTCAAGAGGAAGGTATTATCAGTCAAAAAACAATGTCTAAGTGTATGGTTTCTGACCTACAACCCCAATATATATATATATATATATATACATATATATATATATATATATATATAGATATATATATATATATATATATATATATATATATATATATAGATATTTGTTGCCCAAAATACATAAACATCCAACTCAACCACCGGGCAGACCAATTGTATCGAGCCTGGGGTCTTTTACTGAACCCTTATCAGCTATCTTGATGGAATATTTACAACCATTATTATAGATATATATATATATATTATAGATATTTCAACAATCTTTTTGCAATTATCTATGTGAAAAAAAATATAATCATAGACATTTATACAGGTCCACTGCATCCTTCCAAGAAAGAAGAATGACTGTTTTCAAAAAATACTATTGTAATAAAACTGCACTGAAATTAATCAGTATCTGATGTTTTACAATATGCCTATCCTTTTAAAATACCTTTTTGTTCTTCTTTTATTATTAGTGCCAACATTGCTATCGCATCTTTTAAAATAAGGTTTAGCAGCTGTAAAACTTGCAAATTCTCTGAAACTTCCAGTTCACATTTGCCCGTTCCTTGTCTAAATGATATAACTTTAGGCTGTCAGTAGTACACATGCTGTACACATCATGCACAATTCAAAGCAGACATATTGACCCACAGATGCTGAGGCACTTAAATGTAACTTTCTTAAACCGCAAAGACCTCCTAGATGAAATACATATAAGAAATACCCTCAGCAGCCCCAAATGCTCTCTTTCAAAATAACACCAGCATCAACACAAAGAACTACATCTCATGGAGCCTATACCTCTAAGCAAATAAGGTAAGCACCCATGCAGTACGACATTCTAGTCACTGGAGACTCCATTGTGAGACACATTAATGTCCATCTCACCAGGCTGAGTAAGGATAAAGTCAAGGTCAGTTGCTTATCAGGGGCTAGGATTTGGCACATTACGCAGGCACTCAGGTCATTGGATCACACTTACCAATATGACTCAGTCATAGTCTAGTGGGAGTAAATGACCTGAGATGTACCTCCCTAGTCTATATGATGAGAGACATCATGGAGCTCTTGGAATATGTCTCTCATGCTGGTATGAACCAAGCATTGAGCAGCATTTTACCTTCTCCAAGGATGATGCCACAATATGAACAAAAGATGATTGACTTTAATAATTGGCTTAGTTTCTAGTGTCATTCTAAGGAGGTGCAATATTTGTCAGCATGGAAGTAGATAGTCAATAGACCATGCTGCTTTACCAGGGATGGTCTGCACCTCTCACCTCCAGGCTTTTGAATATTAGCTAAAACATTGTCTTCCCCCACAGTGCCTTTTTAGACAATTCCAAACTGAAAGTATTTCCGACATAGCAAATCAAAACCAAGAAAATCTAAAGGTATTACTGCTCAGTGCTAGGAGTCTAAACCAAAAGCTCCACTCCCTAGAAGCTCACTTTACCCTAGAGAATGCTGATGTCTGTCTGGTCACTGAGACATGGTTTAAAGCCATGGAGAGCACACCAACAGTGCTAGATTATAATGCCTTCCACATATTTAGGGCCAGCTACTTCACAGGCAGGGACTAAAGGTGGAGGTGTCTCTATTTACATCAAAGATAAATATACTTCAAGGCTGATCAAACAGGACAATGCACTTGAGCTGCTCCATGTTCAAATCACCATAGGCAAAATCTAGTACTACTTCCTTGCAAGCTACAGGTCCCCCTCTATGAACCTGGAAACCCATACCATGTATTTAAACTTATTAGAAACACTAACCATCCAGCCCAATACCATATTCATGGGTGACTTTAATTTCCAACTATTAACTGGGAATCCTATATGACACCAAATGTACATGCACAGAGATTCCTGGATTTTGTAAACACAAACACCCTGGATCAGATAGTCAATACACTAACCAGGGGTGCAACCATACTGGATCTGGTCATCACTAATATGGGAAACTGCTGCACACCTCCTACTGTAATGCCTTCCCTGGCAAGGTCAGACCACAAACCAGCATCCTTTGAAGTAAAAATAAAACTTTGACCCCCAGCTATACCTAGAATATTCAGGAGCTAGTCTAAGGCTAACCTACTGCTATTAAATTACAAGCCACCATAAACCATGAGAATACTGTTGCCTATGCAGAACTTTTCACAGAAACCCCTGTACAACCATATTAATAGCTGCATAGAGGCAGCTGTACCCATCAGGAAGAAGTACAGAGCTAACTCATAAAACAAGCTACCCTGGTGGAATCACAAAAGCAAAAGGTTGTATAACAGGAGGAAGAAAATCATGGCAAAAATTAGGAGGTATAGAACCCAGCAGGATAAAAGCACTCTCGTCACACCAAACAACAGCTCAGAGGACAAATACAGTCTAACAAAGCCACATTTGATGTAAGTTTGGCCTCTCAGGCCAAGGACAACCACAAAGCATTCTTTAGCTATGTCCACAACCTCAAATGAAATACACAATTGTGTGCAGAGCTCAGCGCAAATGCAGCCACCCATACTGAGCCAGAAGACATAGCAAAGCTTCTGGCTGATAAATTCATCTCCAACTTTACCCCTATCTCCTGCTCAACCTTCCCTCAAGAAATATCATCAAATATAACTATCCCTGCTATCGCTAGAGAACAGGTCCTTAATGTTCTCTCTAAGACCAAGAACACTGCATCAATGAGCCCAGACCATATCCCAGGATGTCTTCTAAATAGCATGAAACATGATCTTTCAGGGCCTCTGGAATTACAATTTAAGTGTAGCCTTCAATCAGGTTTTGTGCCTCATGAATGGAGAAAGGCAACAGCCAACCCTCTGCACAAAGGTGTGCATCTACAGACTCTGGACACTACAGACCCATAAGTCTCACTAGTCTTATGTGTAAAGCTATGGAAATAATTATCATGGAGAACATCAATAGAGATATAGTAAACGTCCAGACATTGGACCCAACCCAGTTTGGTTTTGTCAAGGGCAGATCATGTCTACTCAACCTGGTGAACTTCTTTGAGAAGGTCACCAAAGCAATGGATGAGGGCAAAATCATTCACACTGCCTGTCTTGACCTGGCCAAGGCATTTAACACAATACCCCACTCAGGCATTGTTGATAAACTCAAGAGGTTAGGTACAGACCCATATGTCAACCAGTGGATAGCCAACTGGTTCACAGACAGGACCCAGGAAATTAGAAATGGGGAGTCCACCTCTACAAAGAGGCCATTTACAAGTGGAGTCTCTCAGGGATCAGTCCTTGAACCGCTTCTTTTTGGCATTTACTTCTCAGAAGTTAAGGCCAATGTCAGTGGTCTCTGGCTGACAAAATTTGTAGGTGATTGCAAATTAGGAGCCGTCATTGAATCTCACACTGACACAAATGTTCTCCAGTAAGGGTTGACACAGACAAACAACAAGCGTAAGAGCCATGGATTAAAACTAAATGAAAAGAAATGCATAATAGTATCCTTTGGGAAGTCATCCATCCCTGGTAACTATCATATTGATAATACACACCTTCAAGTTGACCTAGTAGTCAGGGATTTAGGGACACACATAGATAGTTATCTAGCCTTTGACCGTCATGTGCCTACAGTGGTAAGGAAATCATTCTGTGTTGCACAACTTATAAACAAAGGTATGGCATCTAAGTCCAAGGAAGTCATTGTTTCACTGTATTTGGCAGTCATCAGACCTGTCATTGAGTACAATGTCCCCTTTGGTATGTACAAACCAGGCATATCTAACAATGGGAATGTCCACAGAGGTATCTCACTAAAAGAATACAGTGCATAAGTAAAATGTCCTATGCAGGCTGCCTCAATGCTCGATCTCTGTATTCTGTCTCCTACAGGCCTTTGAGGGGAGATCTATGCCTGGCATACAGGGCATTTTCAGACCCCACTCTGATGGATCTCTTGCATATCCACAAAACAAGTAGCACCAGTATTACGTGTTCTAAAGAATTAAACTTTGCCTGTGATGTAAATAGGACCTGCTGGAGAGAAAGGTATGTATCCCAGAGACTACCACATCTATGGAACAGGCTCACCATCTATGTGAAGCAGAGGTTCCCCCTAACCTAGTTCAAGTGCAGCTTGGACAATTGGATGGGTTACCAAAAATTCATCCCTGGTTTGGCACCTATGTCTCTAATGGAAACAGGTAACCTGTAAATGGTTCATCTTCCAGGCCCATGCTTACACGTATCAAGGATGTCAGAACTTGTCAGAGATTTGGGATGCATAGCTAGCCTTAAAAAGGCCATTGTAGTCATTATCCTAGTAAACACCTATAAACCTATGAACCTATCATACTGAAGAAACATCTTCTCTGTCATTACTGCACCTCTGATAAAGATGCTGTCATCTTCACCTTTTAATCCTATAATAATCTGTTAAACCTCATCTTATTTAATGTAATAATTAATACTTTTGGATACTCCAAAGAATTATAAAAATAATGATCCTTTAGTGTTTTTTGCAGGAACTGTATAAATAAATATATATATATATATATATATATATATATATATATATATATATATATATATATATATATATATGTAGATATGGGTTCACTACACATTACCAAAAACCCATAATCCTGACACCCAGAATACCGAGCCCACATTACTGAATGCCCATAAACCCGAGATTTCACAATACCAGTGCCCACAATACCGTAATGGTGAAATACTAACTACAACTGCTGAAGTAAAACAGTACTGTACATATGTCATCAGTAATTTAGTAAAAGTAAATCAGGAAAATAGTGTACTAGCAGATATAGTAACAATGTTATTTACATGTCAATAGAGCTGGAAGTATAAAAGTGGGTGTAACAGAAGGTAAGCTGTTCAACGGCTGACATTGCAGGGATGGCATACCCAACCTATGATGCACCTGGTAGTGTTGGTGTGCTTTATCCATGCCTCAGATCACAAAAATGTAAGGAGGTGCTCATTATAGATGGGCACGTTTATCACTTAGAAAGCCAGACTGGCAACAAGTGTTACTGGTGTTGTAAATTTAAAAGAAGCAACACATGCAAGGATCGAACAGTCACTGATTCACTCTCTGAGGGTGAATTGCTGAAGAAATCTATGCCTCATAATCATGCGGGTGATCCGTTCAAAGTAGAACGCTACAGCGTTTGTGATTCACTCTGCGACAAGGCTGCTATATCCAGGGATACTCACTGTTTACTAGTGGAGGATGCAGTAGCATCCACCTCGCTAGCTTGTGTTCCAAGCCTTCCAAATAGTAAGGCAATGCTTCAGCAAATACAGCGAGTTAGTTGTAAGACTGCAGTTGTGGTTCACATACCTAATTTGACACTGGAGACACTAGATGTAAGTAAATTCCCCTTAGAAACCAGTGAATTTGTTGTCAAACAGGCTAGTGACACAGGCTCAGGTACACATGTCATTGTATTTAGTACAGTTAATCTAAACGATCTAAGTGTAGCAACAATTTGGATGATGGACGGAACGTACTTCTATAAGGGCACTATATGTCATCAATTATACAGTGTTCATGGCATAGTTAAGTGTTGTGGCTATAGTAAATCTGTCACGCTTATTTACGCTCTAATGTCCAAAAAAGTCACTCCGTGCATATAATATGTTGTGGCACTGTGTTTTACATTTGTTTGCTTGCCAGGAATTAAATCTGTCACTACAATATATCTTGTGTGATTATGAGGTAGCAGCCATTAAAAGTATTAGGCTTAACTTCACGGATGTTACTGCCAAGGGTTGCCTTTTTCACTTCGGCATGAATGTGTGGTGAAAAGTGCAACAGCTAGGGTTAGGATCACTTTACAACAGATGCCATGGGTTCCAGTTATCTGTTAAGTCTTTGGTTGGACTCGCATTCCTTGATGAGTCGGAAGTAATACCAATGTTCACTGAGTTGAAGGGGTCATTTCCTGAAGAGGATAGAGAATTAATAAAGTATTTTACAGACTGGTATGTACTCAGTAGGGTAAGGAAGTTTACTACTAGGTCAACTGCCATTAGTGGGTTTCCACCCTTATTCCCTGTGACATTTTGGAATGTTTCTGAGTTGAATTGACTCTTTCTACCGCGAACCCAGAACTCGGTGGAGGCGTGGAACCGGCGGTTGAAATGTTTACTTGGGGATAGGGCTACAGATCTTTCTGTATTAATGACATGTCTTAGTAGAGAGCAGAATAGAGTGGATAGCCTTCATGAGCAATTAGCAGCTGGATGTCCACCCTCTCCTAAATGTAGGCGTGTTGTAGAAATACAGGAAAAGTTTCAATGGTTATTAGATAATAAAGTTGATTATTCGACCCTAGAGTTTGTGAGATGTATTGCAAGGCAGGCTACTTACAAGGTGAGATGTTATAGCTGCTTATTAGGTGTTATACTGCCATTGTTTCAATATCCGTTTGCATTTTGTGAAGTTATTACACTATATATAAGTCTGTTGTTATGTTACGTCAGTGTTACAGTAAAGTATGTTAGGGTCAAGGGATGGTGTTTAGATGTTACGGTGATGTACGTTTGTTTTCATTATCTGTTTTCTGTCATATAGGTTCATAGGTTCATACTAGGCTATCTGCCCTGGGGCAATTATAAGCCTAGCCCGATTCTGTATGGCTTACGCCACCCCTTGATTTGAGTATACTGTGCCCTTTTTAAGGTTTACTTTACTGTGCCTCTGTCTAATAGTGACACGGGAGTAATCCCTGTGACAAACCTACGATCCCCCATCCACCTATCGAGATTTTTCTTGAAGAGATTCAGTGAGGTGCTCTGCCTCACATGAACTGGAATTCTATTCCAGAGCGAAGGGAGCCTCTGGGTTATGAACCTGTCCCTCCAGCAAGTTCTATTTATTTCTGTGCTGAGGTTCAAGTCCCTCGAGCGTGTGGCTCTAAGGGATTTAGATTTACTGAGGTGGAGCATGTCCATTAATTCTGGATTTGACATAGCTTTGTAGGTCAGGCATAGATCGCCTCGAAGTAGGCGGTATGCAACTGAGTAGAGCTGGAGTTTTTTTAACCGAGCAGCATATGGCATCTGTTTGAGACCCTTGATCCTCTTGGTGAGATACTTTTGGGGTCTCTCTAATTGCTGCAAGTGTTGCGTAAGGTACATCCCAAAAGGGGCATTGTATTATATGATGGGCCTGATGAGGGATGAATAAAGGGGCACAATTACCTCTCTTGATCTAGATGTGAAACCCTTCGTGATGAGGTGGGCTATATAGAAGGTCTTTCTAAACACTTTGGCAATGTGGTTTTCAAAGGAGAGATTGCTATCAACTTGGGTCCCCAGGTCTCTAATAACTTTCTCTGTACTTACTGGGTTTCCGCCTATGTGGTAATTTGTGGGCACATTGTTTTTGCCAAAGGGTATGACTATACATTTTTTGGCATTTAGCTTTAATCCATGGTGCTGGCACCAGTTATCTGTCTCTGTGAGACCTTTTTGAAGGATGTTTGTGTCAGCTGGATGGGTCGATTATGGCGCCCAGTTTGCAGTTGTCTGCATACTTGGAGAGCCATAGTCCTTCCATGTTTGCCTGTACTTCGGAAAAGTATATACCGAACAAGAGTGGTCCCAGGACAGAACCCTGTGGGACACCACTTGTGACCGGTTTCGAGTCTGTCATGGCTCCAGCAACTCTCACTCTGTGGGTTCTGTCTTTGAGCCAGTTTGCGACCCATCTTGTGACATAGGGGTTTATATTTAAGATGGATAGCTTATCTATGATGTCTGAGTGGGGTATTGTGTCAAATGCCTTTGCAAGGTCCAGATAGGCTGTGTGGACTACCTTCCCTTCATCTATGGCTTTGGTGACTGTTTCAAAGAAGTCAACCAGGTTCAAAAGGCAGGATCTGCCCTTGACAAAGCCGAACTGGGTAGGATCTAGTGTCTGTAGGTCCCCAATGTCTTTGTTTATGAGCTCCATGATGATCCTCTCCATAGCCTTGCAGACTAAGCTAGTCAGGCTTATGGGGTGATAGTTTCCAGGGTCCGTAGAGGCTCCACCTTTGTAGAGTGGGACCGCTGTTGCTGTACGCCATTCTGTGGGCACATATCCTGTAGTGAGGCTGAGATTGTATAGCTGTTTTATTTGAGGAATTAGTTCCTCTTGGAGTTCATGTAGGATGCAACCTGGGATGCCATCCGGTCCCATGGAAGCAGTGTTTTTTGCTTTGGAGAGGGCAGCATTCACCTGAGCATCAGAGATGTTTGGGAGGCAGCCCTCTGCCGGGATAGATACTTGCTCTTTTTGGGGGGGGGGGAGTTTGCACTGAACCTGTCTGCCAGGATATTGGTTTATGTCTGTGGGTTCAGTGTATTTTTTGTCATTTAGAATCAACTCAGAACAAGTCTGGGAGTTGCATCCCAGGTTCCTAACATAACTGAAAAAAGCCTTATGATTGTCTTTGGTGTCCTGTGCAATTTTTCTCTCGAAGCTGTCCTTGGAGGATTTTATGAAGGATCGTAATATTTTGCTAGTACTGATCAGAGATGCCTTCCCTATTAGGTATTTTGCTCTATCATGTAGTAGCTTCCTCCTTCTGTTGTACAGTTTATTTATGGCAGGGGTGCACCAGACTGGATGCCTGGCTTTGGATGATTGGGTCTTGGTTTTGTTTGGGATAGCATGATCCATGCATTCCTGGAGATGTCTGTAGTATGCGTTTATATAGGATTCTGCAGTTTGGGCCGTAGTTTCCACTGGTGCTGGGGCCTTGAATGATTCCACTTTGGTTTTGAGAAGTGAGAAGTTCGCTTTTGAGAAGTTTTTCATTGTGGTTTTCTGGGCTGGGGGTGGGGTTGGGAAGTGGACATCCAGTGAAATTAACTTATGGTCTGATCTTACCAATGAGGGATATACTTCTGGTGTGGAGCATAGAGTCCCCATGTTGGTAATGATCAGGTCTAGTATGTTGTCCCCTCTTGTGGGAGTGGTGACTAGTTGTTCCATAGCATTTGAGTTTATAATTTCCAGGAACCTTTGGGCTAAGGTGCTGGGGCTTGAGTAGTGCTCCCAGTCAATGTTTGGGTAGTTGAAGTCACCCAATATAATGGTGTTCGGAGAGATCGTCATGTTCTCCAATGTTTTCAGGAAAGCCGAGTGGGATTCCTGACTTTGAGAGGGTGGTCTGTAGGATGCTATAAACTGAAAAGCAGTCTTGCCCACTGTTAGTTGCACATGGATGGTCTCCGATACTTGCAATGCCACTAACCTGGAGGTGTGGATATCCTTGATAAATATGGAAACTCCCTCCATTTGTGGTTCTGTCTGGGTTTTGGGGCCAAAAAGCATGATATGAGGTATAACCTGGTAGTGCTGGGGTGCTCTCTGGAGCCTTGAACCAGGTTTCTGTCACTGCACAGATAACAATGTTCTCCATACTGAGGAGAGCTTCGAGTGTGTGCATCTTGAGGTTAAGACTTCTGGCGTTAAGCAGCATTACCCTTAGTTTCTTGTTCCTTGTGCTGTCTATGGGGGTGGGTTTGACTTTTGAGCCTTGCCTAAAAAAAGGCACTATGGGGGTGGCAAGAGCCTTTGCCAATATCCGAAAGCCCAGTGGTGACAGGTGCAAGCTGTCCCTAGCGAAGCAAAGTGGCTTGTTGAGCATGTCATCCCAGGCTGACAGACACTGGATCCCCTTTGAATGACACCAAAAGTTTAGCCAATTGTTAAAATAGATCATTTTGTCTTTGTACTGTGGCATCATCCTAGGTGAGGGTAAGATGCTGCTCAAGGTCAGGGTCATACCAGCCTGGGCTACATGATCAGAGAGCTCCTCTATGTCTCTTTTCATGTAGTCCAGGGAGGTACGTCTCAGGTCATTCACACCAGCATGTAGAATGACTGAGTCATATTTGTATTTGCTTTGGAATGACCTGAGTGCTTGCGTTATGTGGCGGATCCTAGCACCTGACAGGCAGCTCACTGTGACCTTCTCTTTATTCAGCCTGGTGAGTGGGACGTCAGTGTGTCTGACAATAGAGTCACCTACTACAAGAGTATCAGGTGTGTTATTCAGCCTTAAGGGCTGTGGCTGCTTGGCACACTGACTTTGTGGGCTATGTGTTGTGCGTGTTTTGTTTTGAGGTAGCGTTTGCTTGGATGTCTGCTTTGGAGGTCTCTGTTGCTTAGGTAGATTTTTATTTAGAGCCTCCAAGTATGTTTTTGTGTATTTATGTGTTTGGTTCGCTGATGTGGTGGGACTATGTGAAACTGGAATTGTGTTGTGTGAGGTTACCTTCTCCTCCTGACTGGTTACACCAGTTTTGAGATGAGAGAGCTCAGCCTCCAGTTTGGCTAAATAGTTGCATCTCTCACATATATTTGAACCTGTTTGGAGGAGGAGAGGGTTGTCCATGTACATGAGACAGTTGTAACATTGCCTCAAAATTCCCAGATTCACCAGCTGGACTGGAGAGGAAACCATTGACTGACCTTTGGACATGCTAGAGTAATATAGGGAAACTGAATTTTTGACGGTCCAATAGAGGACAGGGTAATCGTAGAGAGTATAAGAGTAAGTAGTGCTTATGGTTTAATGGTGCTAACTTGTAGGATTACTTAATTAGACCAGTGAATGGCCTTAGAATGAGAATATGGTGTTTAAATTGAGAGATAGAGCAGTTCTAAGGGAAAAGTGAAGAGCAGACTTTGTGGAGCCAGGAATAGTTTAAACCCAATTAGGTGGCGCTGCCCGCTGTTGCGCTATGCAAAAAAATGTGCAAAACTGTGCAAAAGAGGGTTTTAAGAGAGGAATATGAATGAGTTAGGAATTGACCTAAAATGGCCAATAAAACTACAGTTTCAAGTCAGTAACCACTCCCACAGGGGCAGGCAGGCTGCTCAATATTTTTCACTGCCACTGATCAACAGAGAGACTTCCCTTTAGCCCAAGCAAAAAATGGCCTCCAAGAAACTTACAAACAGTTCAAGAACAGCAAGCCTGTAACTGAACTTTTTTAAATCTCAGAAAAGTGGGAAAAAAGCAAGATTTTTTTTTTTTTTTTTTTTCAGAGATAGCAGAGGTTCACAAGTATCAACAAGTTATAACAGTGCAGTAAATGACCCCACACAAGAGTGCTAGGCCAAAGACAGATAAAAAGAAAGTTTTGAGAAAAAAACGATTTTAAAAATAAGTGCAAACAGGAAATTCAGTAAACAGCTCTAGGTTGTGCTCTAAATACAGTTACTAATGCAGAAATCAAGTTTAACAAGCCAGAAAATGCTCAAAATAGGTGGCTATGCAGAAAAACTTAGCAAATAAACAGAGGAAAAATACTTAAAATCTCAAAATTGCCTCCTTTCTTCTCTCAACATTTTCTCCTCTTGGTGGGTGCTTCACCAACAGCCAACAATCCTGAAAAGATGCCAAAACCACGAGGCAACCAGGTTTTAAGAGAGGAAGATGAAGGAGTTAGGAATTGACCCAAAATGGCCAATAAAACTACAGTTTTAAGTCAGTAACCACTCCCACAGGGGCAGGCTGCTCAATGTTTTTCACTGCCACTGATCAACAGAGAGACTTCCCTTTAGC
Source organism: Protopterus annectens (assembly GCF_019279795.1). Classification (NCBI taxonomy): domain Eukaryota; kingdom Metazoa; phylum Chordata; order Ceratodontiformes; family Protopteridae; genus Protopterus; species Protopterus annectens. The sequence continues at coordinate 334,358,354 of NC_056734.1, forward strand.
CCAAGCAAAAAATGGCCTCCAAGAAACTTACAAACAGTTCAAGAACAGCAAGCCTGTAACTGAACTTTTTTAAATCTCAGAAAAGTGGGAAAAAAGCAAGATTTTTTTTTTTGTTTTTTTGTTTTTTTCAGAGATAGCAGAGGTTCACAAATATCAACAAGTTAAAACAGTGCAGTAAATGACCCCACACAAGAGTGCTAGGCCAAAGACAGATAAAATGCAAGTTTTGAGAAAAAAAAACGATTTTAAAAATAAGTGCAAACAGGAAATTCAGTAAACAGCTCTAGGTTGTGCTCTAAATACAGTTACTAATGCAGAAATCAAGTTTAACAAGCCAGAAAATGCTCAAAATATGTGGCTATGCAGAAAAACTTAGCAAATAAACAGAGGAAAAATACATAAAATCTCAAAAGTGGCTACTTTCTTCTCTCAGCGTTTTCTCCTCTTGGTTGGTGCTTCACCAACAGCCAACAAGCCTGAAAAGATGCCAAAGCCATGAGGCAACCAGGTTTTAAGAGAGGAAGATGAAGGAATTAGGAATTGACCCCATATGGCCAATAAAACTACAGTTTCAAGTCAGTAACCACTCCCACAGGGGCAGGCAGGATGCTCAATGTTTTTCACTGCCACTGATCAACAGAGAGACTTCCCTTTAGCCCAAGCAAAAAATGGCCTCCAAGAAACTTACAAACAGTTCAAGAACAGCAAGCCTGTAATTGAACTTTTTTAAATCTCAGAAAAGTGGGAAAGAAAGCAAGATTTTTTTTTGTTTTTTTTGTTTTTTTCAGAGATAGCAGAGGTTCACATGCAATGGCTTCCAGTTATCTGTTAAGTCTTTGGTTGGACTCGCATTCCTTGATGAGTCGGAAGTAATACCAATGTTCACTGAGTTGAAGGGGTCATATCCTGAAGAGGGTAGAGAATTAATAAAGTATTTTACAGACTGGTATGTACTCAGTAGGGTAAGGAAGTTTACTACTAGGTCAACTGCCATTAGTGGGTTTCTACCCTTATTCCCTGTGACATTTTGGAATGTTTCTGAGTTGAATAGACTCTTTCTACCATGAACCCAGAACTCGGTGGAGGCGTATAATCGCGGTTGAAATGTTTACTTGGGGATAGGGCTACAGATCTTTCTGTATTAATGACATGCCTTAGTAGAGAGCAGAATAGAGTGGATAGCCTTCATGAGCAATTAGCAGCTGGATGTCCACCCTCTCCTAAATGTAGGTGTGTTGTAGAAATACAGGAAAAGTTTTAATGGTTATTAGACAATAAAGTTGATTATTCGACCCTAGAGTTTGTGAGATGTATTGCAAGGCAGGCTACTTACAAGGTGAGATGTTATAGCTCCATATTAGGCGTTATACTGCCATTTTTCCAGTATCCCTTTGTATTTTGTGATGTTATTACACTATATAAGTCTGTTGTTATGTTACGTCAGTGTTACAGTAAAGTATGTTAGGGTCAAGGGATGGTGTTCAGATGTTACGGTGATGTAGGTTTGTTTTCATTATCTGTTTTCTGATTGATGGCCATTTTCATTTGGCTCGAGAACAACACAGAGGCATCAGGTCTTCACATTTTCGCATTTTTGGATTTGCATGGTAATTTTTTATCCAACTTGGACCTAACACTATTGGGCTATTTACCGATGGGATTTATTTGATTTAATCATCAGTTGGATTGCATTTTACCAACATATGCTAGTTCCTGTTTGCTAGAGAATACGGGTTGGCCATTTTCTCAAGGTTTTTTTCAAGTATCAAGATTGGGACCACTGGTGTAAGCATCCAGGAGGGTGCTTTGTTGGTTCAACGATCAGTGTGTTTAAGGGCTTGTTTGAAAGCTCAGGCCTCAGTCATTACTCCATCGAGGTGCACCATTTTTTCACCAAATTTTCATCTTTGTATGCTTATGCAGGGTCGTTGATATAGTTTGTGAATTCCGAATGATTGACTATGTGGATGCTATCTATGGGTTCTGAATAGGAACAGTATGGACCTCATTTCCATGTAATTACTAACTGGCTTTCTTTGGTGATTTGCAGGTACTGAATTAAGCATCACTCTGCTTTGCCATCACTGACTTGTGTGGCTGAATACACAATTGTATGACATTACATACGGCTGTTGAAACAGGTGTCCTGTCACATTTGGATGGCCATCTATTAATCCTGATTATTTGTTGCTTGGGACTCAATATTTCATGTTTTTGGAATTATTTGGACTTTAATATTGTACTCAACATTTGCATTTATATTTCTTGGTATTATTATCAAACCCATGGATCTGATGTTCTGCATTTAAAAGCACAGATATTTACAGTTATGCTTTTATTGAGTACAACATTATATTGTTTGCTTTTTGAAAACTGGATAGTGTTCTACTTGTGTTTGAAAATGTACTATCATTGCTGCTTGCCTAGTGGGTTCCCCAATCTCTATTTAAGTATTAGGTTATGGGGCTATGACACATCTTATTGTGGTTTGTTTTTGTCGGAGATGAAAGTCACATACAGCATTGTTGACTGAATATTTAAACAAGCTGATAAGTTTTTTATTAGTCCAGAGATGTACGTCGGCTGGTTTATAACCAAGTTAAATATATGTGTCACTGTTCCACCTGTTTCCAGATTTTCTTCTTAATTTATGGCAGATATGAAGGTCGGCCAATATATTTAATGTTGGTTCAGGACATAAACAAATTAGTACTTGGTTATATTTTTACATTTTTGTAGTCAAGCAATCAGCAAATTAAGGGTTTATCATCTGTATATAATTTGTGCCATAGCCTCATTTACTTTTATATTTACATTTGTATTGGTGGTCCATTACACTGATACAAAGATTGTTATTGCACCAAGATCCATTGTTTGCAAATGCTATGAATGGTAGATTTGGGTTCTACCTGGACATACAGCTTTTTCAAATATGGTTAATCCTATATTGTTGTGAACTATGCTATTAATATAAACTTAGAATATCATAGATTATTGTCCCTATGCAATATTTTTTGGTAAAACTTGTTCCTGTCATGACTCTGGAATACTTTTAACAATCACATTTGCACTGGGCAAGTTGATTTTCAGGTGTCAGAATTCCACTGGCTACTTAATTTGGGACAATATTGGGTATCTTAGGATTGATCTTTCCAAACTGTTAGAGGGTTTCTCTGCTGATTGAGACAATCTGGGTGTTTTCGGACTGAGACAATTGGGTCCAGAGAATTCCACAATAGGTATTACAGATCCTGAGATCATTTGTGGCACTCTCTTCCAGAAACTTAATAAAAATATGAGGACCTTGAGGTCCAACATTTGGCATTTGAAAATCTTCAAGGCCTATAAGTTTAAAGACATTACCCCACAAGGACTAAGGGTTCACATTCCACCCCTAGTGAGTCAGGTGGATGATTAGCTTTCACAGGATTGACTTCAGGCCCAAAACAAAGCCTCTATGGCCTTTGTAGAGGCCCTTATCTCGTACTGTGAGAGAACCACTGATCACTCCATTGTGGAAGTCACTAACAATTGTGATGAGGTTAAATGCTATGAAGGGGAAGCCTTTTTTCTAAATATTTAAATTTATTAGCGAATGATTTATCTGTCCTAAAGCATCAATTAAAAAAGAAGAAGACGCAAAAGTTTAACCGTGATATTTATGATTACGACAGAGGTAAACCTTTTGGCATACAAAAGAATGTCAGATTTCAGGATGCAGATTATAATAAACCAATGAATAAAAGGAAACGACCCAGATCTACATTAAAGAATTAGGGGAATGGACATGGGGTTACATTGGGAGACAGATCCTCGTCTGCCACCGATGTGGAATTGACTTTCACCCAGGAGTCACTAATAGTTAAAAGAAGGCCCAGTAGTGACCCTTTAGGGGGAAGAGGCACAGGGGCATTCGCAAACATTGAAGAAGAAGGCAGTATTCAACAACTTTTGGATATAATCCTACCCCGTTAAATGTTGATAACAATGTGCATAATATTTCTAGTCAGGCATTGTCTGAGATTGATATAAAGCTACTCAACAAGGGTCTCAATTTTGTCCCAGGCTTTTTTGTCAGTGAAGATGCTTTTGTGAATTATGTCAATGAATTCTGTAGAATTCTTAATCTTAAATTGTTTTTTTTTTCAGGAAGTGATCAGTATCAAAGATCTATTGATTTCCACTTTTGTAAATCCAATTTTATGCCACCCACGGACAAACATGTGTCAGTATTTAAAGAATGTGTTCTTAAAGATTTACACTTTAACAAAAATATACATCAGAACACCCACAATAATCATATCGAAGAAGAGCAACAAGCCCTAACCAAACTCAGTAAAAATCACAAACTTGTAATTTTACCAGCAGACAGATAGTGGGGGTGATGGTCATCATGGACTGGTCTATGTATTTAGCTGAGGCTGAATCACAATTATCCAATGTTCAATTTTGCATGCACATGCCACTGGATCCCACTTTTAAATTCAAAAAGAAGAATGATCAATTTTTGAAATTGGCTCAAGAGGAAGGTATTATCAGTCAAAAAACAATGTCTAAGTGTATGGTTTCTGACCTACAACCCCAATATATATATATATATATATATATATATATATATATATATATATATATATATATATATATATATATATAGATATATATATATATATATATATATATATATATATATAGATATTTGTTGCCCAAAATACATAAACATCCAACTCAACTACCGGCAGACCAATTGTAT